>NW_026561429.1:0-50229 GCF_028858705.1 Grus americana | reverse complement strand
AGAGCCAAAGAGAGTTATTTTGGATCACCCCAAGTGCGTCTGTAATTAATTCGTGGTCCCTTACATTTACTCTTTCCCATGTTGGTAATATATTTGACAACAGCCACTGGTTAGTTCCTAAAGCCAATAAAGAAGATCGTAAAGGTTGTTGTAATTTAGCCAAATCACTAATTGAGGCAGCCATTTGTTCATTATTACTTCTGAATCAATGCTATTTTAAAAACTCCCATCCTGTTCCCAAAAACACCGGTCAAGTCTCTCCGTGTCCTTTTCATAGTAAGAGTTCGTTTCTGCAGCCAGGTTGTCCATCCCTCATATGAAATTTTTAAGAAAGGTGAACAAGCTGGTTGAATATCTGAACATTGTTTTGCATTGACAATTCAACTGTTTGAGAGACCATGCCGGGTTAAACAACATTTGTTGCAAGCCTGTATTTCTTCACATACGGTCAATTTCAAAGATTTTCGAATTAAGCGCAACAATTGGTTGGGTAGTAGGTATATGACATCTATTTTAAGTTCTCCCCAGTATTTGGTGTTATTTTTTACCACATATTACTTTATGGGAGTAGTACAGCAGTCAAATTTAACCAACAGTCTAAATTTTGATTTTACACAAAGTAGGCCCATGTGGTCCAATTTCATAACTGTTTATAGATTCAATGCGAGATTCGTGATTAATCTGCATCTTATTGTGATGTCATTTCTTGTGGTACCATAAAAGAGGGGTGACTTCACCTTTACTAGTTAACGTAAAGAGAGTATCTGTATCAGCGTGCGTGACTACTGCAACAAGTATCACTAGGGTTTAGTTACAGCATTTATTTTGAATTTAAATGTAAGGCCTAATAGTCCTCCTGTCAATGGATTAGGTCGCCAATCGCACACCACATAAACTGGTGTTAGTTAAAGTAAAATTATGCCAACAATCTCCTTGTTCCTTAATACAGGATTTGGTGATTTCAACATTATTGGTACTAGGGTCTAAGGAGTAGTTACCAACATTCTGTTGGCGGCAACACGTAATGAGAGAATCTTGTTTGTTACATTTCCATTCAGTGGTGGGACAGAGTCTCATTGTAATATTAGAACTAGGTCTAATAGATTTTCCGGAGATGTAATTGAAGAAGCTTTCTCATGAAGAGATCCTTCCATCTTTCTGCATCCTACTTGAATTCTTTCCCAGTTGTTCCAGTTAAGACACGGACCCAGTCTTTCTGTCCCATTCCCACTCAGTGGGTGTAAACTTCAGATTCATGCATTACTACAGTGCTAAATTTGGGAACGGTCTTTGGGATATGGTCCCACACTCCAGGTATATTGGACAATAGCTTGGGGACCATGGCCATTCTGTATTTCTTGGCTACAAATTAGTGATGAAACACAAAAAAGTGTTATCAGTCTAATCAAACAATTCATCATATTCATAATTCAATAGATAACAGGCTAAAGAAACTGTCCTTAGAATTTTTACACAGTCTAATTTCAAAGGTCCCTCTTGCGTAGATGTCCACTGATCTGGCGGTGCCTTCTTTACTCGAGTGTAGTGAATCCAAGGCTCCACTCCTTCTACCTTGATCGCGGTATAAGTTGTTAACAGTACCTGAAAGGTCCCTTCCACTTTTCCTGGAGTGGTTCAGAACCCCATGTCCTTACATACACAAAGTCACCCTGCTGCTATGGATGTACAGGCGTATCAAGAGCAAGCGGCCTGGTCAGCACAATATAATCTTCTAAGCGCTTCGAGGGTCTTTCCTAAAGAAATCAGATATGTTTTTAAATCTATTTCCCCTGTTACCCTCATGTCCCCTGGGATTAAGGGAGTTTGGTAGGGTTTTGCCATATAATATTTCATATGGACTTACACCGTCTTTAGACCTTGGTTGGATTCTTATTCTTAAGAGCTAATGGCAAAGCCTGTGGCCATTTCAAAGATGTTTCTTGGCAAATTTTACTCATTGTCTTTCAAGGTCTGGTTCATCCTTTCAATTTTCCGCTTGATTGCGGTCTTCAGGGAGAATGCAAATCCAATTTATCCCTAGATTTTACTTACTTGTTGGACTATTTCGCTACAAAATGTGGTCCTCTGTCAGAAGATATGCCCAATGGTACCCCAATCTCGGTATTATTTCTTTTAGTAATTATTTTTGACCACTTCTCTTGCTTTGTTGGTGCGGCAAGGAAAAGCCTCCGGCCATCCAGAAAACGTATCCATTAATACCAACAAATATCTATACCCATTCTGTCTAGGTAACTCAGAGAAATCGACTTGCCAATAATCTCCTGGGGAATTACCCTGCTTTGTTACTCTAAAGGTGCTTTCCTTGGTTTAAGGGATTATTTTTAAGACAAATTGGACACTTAGCTATTATGATTTAATTATTCCTGTCATTCTACACATACTACAGATGTTCTCAAATTTGTAACCATAGCATCCACACCCCAATGTGTCTGCTATGTTCTTCCTTTGCAAGTCTGTCATAACTTGTGGGGTCACTATTTACCTGATTCTCTGTGTACCACCATCCTTCCGCATTTCGGATGCTTTAAGTTCTCTGCTAGTTATTTGTCTAGCTTACTGTATCTGCTTTTAAATTTGGAATTTTATCTGTTTTACTGGTACTAATGCAATGATACCTCGTCTGCAGCCTCTTTGCAGCTTTATCCGCAATCGATTGCCTATATTTATAGCAGTTTGACCAAACTGATGAGCCTTGCAATGCATTACACCACTTCCTTTGGTTTCTGTACATCTTGCAAAAGTTTGAAGAACTTCCTCCTTATATTTTATAGGTGAGCCCTGGGCTGACAACAGTCCTCTTTCTTTCCAGATGGCTCCATGAGCGTGGATCACACCAAATGCCTATTTAGAATCCATCCAAATTGTACCCTTTTCCTTCTGCCATCCATAAAGCCTGCTTCAGCGCCACCAATTCTGCTTTCTGCGCTGATGGATTTGCAGGTAGTGTCCCTGACTCCAATACCTTGTCGGGTAAAAACAAACAGCATATCCGCCATTCGCCTTCCCTCTTGCACAACTGCTTCCATCCGTAAACAGTTCCAGATCAGGATCCTTCAAAGGTTCGTCCTTCAGTCCGGTCTGGCTGGAATAAACTTGTTCAATAGTTACCAAGCAATCGTGTTCCAATTTCTCAGTAGGATTTTCTGTTGTCAGGAACATTGCTGGATTTACAATTGCTGTGGCTTTTAATTCCACATCATCTTGTTCCAATAGGACAACCTGGTATTTCAACATTCTGCTAGGGGATAGCCATGCCTCCCTTTTGTTCAGGACAGTTATTACCATGTGTGGTACATATACCACTATCTTTTGGCCCTGGTTAATTTTCGGGCTTCCTGAATCAGCTGCACTGTCGCTGCACGGCACGAAACATCCGGCCATCCTTTACTCACGTTGTCAAGTTGTTTAAGAAGTATCCCACTGGTCGCTTCCAGGATCCAGCCGTTGCGCAGCACTCCAAGGGCCAGATGTTGCCTCTCGTGAGCAAACAGTGTTTTTGTCTTACCGGCTTGGCTCCAGGTTTTAAAGCCACCTTTACCGGTTCTGCCAGTTTGGATCATCCTGGAACTTCACTTGCCCGTACCAAGGGAGTGACTGCATTGTCCACCGCTTCTGGAATTTGTTCTTCTTTGGAGGAATTGTGTAACATAAATACTCTCGCCTCTATGGCTTTTGATTCTGGTATTAGTAATCTGATTTCTCCATCTTTAAAAATATTTGTGCATCTAATTTGCTTAATAAATCTTGTCCAATAAGGGCAACGGACATTTGGGCATGTACAAAAATTGATGTGTTTTACCTACTATTTTCCCAGCTTAAATTTTAACAGTTTCAAGAAAGGCCAGTTCTCTTTTCGCCCCTGCGCACCAACACCCTCTGCTGATTTATGCTGAGTTTCACTTTACACATTTATTATTCTCAGTCAAGATTGCCAGAATTTTTCCATCCCTTTGCATTTGTCTGACTTCTTTTTCTTTTTCTCTGTTGTTATACACAGTCCAGGCTACTTCAAGCATTTTACCCTAAGTCTCTGGACTCAGCCCTTCCAGTTTCTGGAGTTTTTTTCTAGGGCTGATTGTCCATAAAATATAGAGGCCAATTGTATAGCTTCTTCCGTGGTGTTTTTTGTTTGTGGTTTTGTTTGTGGGTTGGGTTTTTTTTTTTGTTTGGTGTTGTTTTTGTTTTTTTTTTTGGGGGGGGGGTTCCAAATTAGTGTATTTTTCTAGCAGTCACCTTCAGTCTTTCCATAAAGGCTGAAGGGACTCATTTAATTCTTGTCTCACTTCATAAAGTTTAGACCGATTAATTGCTTTTGCATTGCATATCTATCACCAAACAAAATCCACTTGTGAGATTCTAGTCAGCATCCCTCTGGGTCCCGGTTGATTAGGGTCCCACTCAGGATTTGTGGATGGAAAATTCTGGTCCCACTGTCCCTTGTATAATCCCATTAGCATGAGCTCCTTCTACTTGTTTCTGGCCGTATTTAATACCATTTTCTTTTCAGTATCTTCCAACAAATATCAATATTCAACCAATAATTCAACATCATCATCTTCAAATCACGTTTAAGACACCGTTTACCATTATCACAAGCTGAGCAATCTTTTTCCGAATTTTATCAGGTTCCTGCCCCTTTAATGCCATTATCGCGGAACCAGGTGGAAAACAATTCACATTGCCTTTGCCATTCCGGATGATTCGCAATGTGAAAAACAGATCTACATATGCCATTTCGTTCCATTTACCTTCCCTTTTACAAAATAACATTAATTGCAAAATGGTGTTTATATCGCAATGTCCCATTGGCGGCCACTTTTCCCCATTTTCTAAAGTGTATAGTGGCCACCAATGATTACAATATTCAATCAACTGTTTCCGAGTCAAAGGATCAACATTCCCAGATCTTTCCAGTGCTCCAAAATGCATCCCAGTGGTGTTTTTCGTGGGCTTGGTTTCTTACTCGAAAAGTGCCCATCTCCCAGGGACTTAGTGTTGTGATTGTGCACTATCACAAGCACTTAGTCAGAGGGACCCCAACCTGTGTTAGAGCTCCCTCAGGGATTTCCCCTGCCACCGGAAATCCCAGGATTTCTCTGCCACCAGAAATCCCAACCTTGGAGCTTCCCCTCCCCTCCCCGGGCCCTGCTCCACAGGCTTTCGCCTAGCAGAGACTTTTCCCTGAGATGTCTCTCCAGCCCAACTCTGCGCAGCTTTCACCGCGCCTTACGAGCAGGCCTCCCGTGCTCTTCGCGTGGGCCTGTCCCGCCGTGGGCCTGTCCCGATACGGGCCTGTCCCGATACGGGCCTGTCCCGGAGCCACGGGGTCCTTACATAAGGTACCTTCACATACTTCAATTAAATGAGAATGCTGTTTACTCTCCCAGGGGTCTTGCTCAAAGCTCTTCAGTCCGGGGATCGAGGTTCTCCCCGAGAATTCCCCGTGCGGCTGGAGGTCCTGCGATCCCCCGGATCCGTCGAGGTTCAAAAGCAGTGTCCCATCTGGGTTGCCAAAAACTGTCACCGAAACCGGGAATAAACCTCGTAAACACCAATGCAGTGTTAAAAAGGCAGGCATTCTTTATTGCAGCGCTGGATGCACGGGGAGCTCCACCCAATGTGCATGCCAGGTAATCACCATACACCGGTTATATAGCATCAAAACATACATATTCATCGTTTTTCTCAGAAAGGGCAGTCCTATGATAATCACTTCTTGGAATCCATTTCCATATTCTCCTCCCCGTCACGCATGCTCAGTGATTTGAGTCGGTGGTCCTCAAGGGTCTCTGGTGGTTGTCAGTGGTCTTGCACCCGTGTGTCCGCTGGATGACCTCCTTCATGCAGGAGGTCACCTTGCTGTGGGTGCACCTGTCCATAACGACTTACTTCATAAGATTAATATCTCCAAACCTATTGTTCAGTTTGGTAGGGACTGTACATGGGACATAGCAGCATTGTACCTTGCCATGGTCAGTGAGCTTCATTGCCTATTACCTTGGTTGCAAACTAATTATCTCAACCTGATCCTATAGTTTCTGTTTCACGGCCCTATCCCACGGTTACAGTCCTGTTGGCAAGAGTCAGCTGGAAGCAAGGGACGTGGTCTCAGCAGCCCCACAAGAACTGGATGCTGTTGTCCTTCTCTCGCACCAAGCAGCATCCCTCTCTCCTGCGCACATCTCTGCGTGTCCCTCCTGACCTGCTGAGGATCAGCACCACCCTGCACCTTCATCTCCAAGGTGTGAACAAGGAGCAGATCTTCTCTGTCCACCTAACCTTTTTCTCTTTAGCCTGGGAAGGACCTGAAACGATCCTATGTTTAGGCATGTCCACCAGCAGTGGAAGATCAGTGCTGAGCAGATGCCCCCGCAGCTGCCTTGCCGTGCCGCTCAGAGGCAACCTTCCTTCCTGCTCCCATTCCCCAGCATCTCCTTGGCCTTCGGGCAGCTTTCAAAGCTCACAGGCAGGCAACGCCAAGCCATGGGAACGTCCCGCTCCTACTTTCTCCCTAATATTTCCACAGTGAGTAAATCTCCATCCTTTTAGGGCTCTCAAATCTATTATTTTTACATTTGCAGTGGATTCCCTGGCTGGCCCTGCTATTAGTGAAAACCTCCAGGAAAGCTCCTCAAATACAGCTTTGACTTTCTGCCCAGGACCTGTGGACAAGGGGAAAAAAAAAAATAAAAACTAAGGCAACATTAATAAAGGAGGAGGTTTCTATTAAGTCTGAGGGACTGGACGCTCTGGCTTTCTTGGATGCTGAAATCCTCTAGTGCGAGCTAAATCTCATACACTTCATTTTCCCAATCTCTCCTTCAATATATTTTAAGAGAACATTGCTAGTAGCAGAGTAAATAATGCCCTAACTGCAAACGTGGGGTCTGCAGGGTGGTGTGGGGTCAGCCTATGGGCTGTGCATTCTCCACTGTGCTCTGCTTGTGGTCTCAGCCCTCTCTCCGTAATCAGGGGGTTGAGCTTGAAGAGGTTTTAATTAGCCACGAATACAAATAACAAGCAATTCCTTGGAGGCTGGGGAAGGAAGTGGGTGAGCTAATGTTATGGAGATGTGCACTGAGTCACAAAATAGGCAAATCAACGAGCTCTGTAACCAACACCACTATATTCTCACCCCCTGGCTTTTTAACGAGTAAGATTGGGGTGTTAAATTCTGATTCGCATTATATGAGCAACCTATATTCTACAAAGTTGAGTATTAACTTTTTAATCCTTTTTGGCCTCTATTTTCAACGGGTATTATTTTTGTCTTACCGGATTTGTTCCAGGTCTAAGGATAATTCTTACGGGTTCCGCTCTTCTGGACCTACCCGGGACCTCATTAGCCCATACCAAAGGTGCCGCTGCATTCTTCACCTCCTCGGAATTCCTTTGTTAGTCTTCGGTTGTTCCTGCAACATCAAAACTCTTGCCTCGATGGCTTGAGATTCAGGGATTAATAATTGAACTTCCCCATCTTTAAAGGTGATCTGCATTTCCAGTTTACTCCATAGGTCCCGTCCCAAGAGTGGTATAGGGCATTCAGGCATATATAAAAATTGGTGAGTTACTCATTGTTTTCCGCGCTTAAAATTTAAAGGATGGGAAAAGGCACGCTGTTCCGCTTTCCCTGTGGCACTCACAACGTTTACTGTATCATCGCTCAATTGTCTTTGATAAAGTATTTAACAGAATAAGTCGCTCCAGTATCTACAAGAAAATCTATTTTCCGTTTCCCAGCTCTACTGTAGCCAGGGGTTCTGCTGGGGAGGTTTCCCCTGTTCCCCTTCAGGACTTAGTTCAGGGGAACTGACGTGGAAAGGGAGCTGCTTCTTGATCGTATGGTGCCTCCTCCAGAACCTCTGCACTGACAGGAATAGGACCCCTAAAACGGTCCTTACTCTTTCCAATGTCCAGTTCTTTCCAATAGGCACACTGATGATCTCCTAAGGTATCCCTGTTTTTTTGTGCTGGGAGGGCCTCGCCTCTCCCCCCCATAGTATTGCCGTCCTCCCTGAAGTGGCTTTGCTGACGCTCCCTGCAGTGCAGCTCTCAGGTTCCCTCTCTTTCCCTGTCTCTCCATGCCTGTCTCCGCTCTCGTTCGTTTTCTCCTTGCTCTTCTCTAACTTTCTTCTCTTGCTCCCTGTTATCAAAACCCAGCCATGCAACCTCCAACATCTCTCATTAATTCCAAATCCTCCTCCTCATCACGCCCGCACTTCAAACCCTGTTGCCCCGTACTACAAGCGAGCAACACCTTCACAGCCTCCTGCTGCCTTTCCTGCTTTTCTAATGCTGATGCCAGGGGGTCTTGCAGGGTAAACCCACAGTCCTTCAGCCACTCAGGATGATTTCACAGGGTGAAATACACATCAACATAAGGTACCTCATGCCATTTCTTCTCCCTTCTACAAAACAACATCAATTGTAACCTTGTCCTTTTATTCCAAATTTTTATTCTTGGGCCATTTTTCCTGATCATCCAATTTATCCATCAGTCACCAGTGATTATATTATTTTATCAGAGTTCTCTTATCTGTTACACCTCCCGGTGAACCTTCTGTTTCTTTCCAGTGTCTCAGTATGCATCCTAATGGACTCTTCTTCAAGATTCATCTGCTCTGATTGCTTCTCATTTTGCTCGTTTAAAGTTCTATCTTGCCAACCACGAACAATCTTTACTATTTCGGTAGCACGCTCCTTCTTTTCCAAGGGGTCCACACTTTACACTTACTTAGCACACTCTACGGCTGTCCAGATTGCATTCACAATCTCTGCTTATACCATAAACATTCAAAAAGAATTATTGGTTTACACTATTTTTCAGGTTGTAAAAGGCAATATTCTGGTTCCCACATTTACCAACAATTCTACTTCAGGGGCTGCACCATTCAGATTTTCAGTTAGTCTTTTAACACGGCAATAAAGGACATCCAAACTTACACGTCAATGCACTATTAATCTAACTAATTTACCCACAAAATCACCCACAATTGGGCCCCCTTTATCAGGTGCCTCAACTTTGTGTTTTTTCTAGTTCACACCCAAGGACTGTTCCCCTATTCATGCTTCTCTTATCCTGTTTCTACATTCCAACTCTTTTACTAATTGTTTTCTTTCGTACTGAGCATGAGAGAGGCAAGCCTGAGTTTGTGGGGCCTGACTCAAGTGTTGCCAAGTTATACGTTGTGTTTTAAAATTGGTCTACGCTAGTTTCCCTTATTCGTTCCTTTTTGAAAATCAGAGGCTGTGTTTCCATTGCCGTGGAGTAAAAAAGTCACACGAGTGCCTTGGTACCAAGAAGCCACCTCAGCATAGTTGTGGGGTTCTCCTCTGCATAACTTCACCTGCTTCCTAGTAGACACGGTGCTGCCCAAGCTCTGGGGTTTCCAGTGCTCAACCCAGCTTGGCCTGAGCCACATCAGGAGTTTCTACCCTGTGCAGCAAGAATTTCAGAAACTTAGGACAAAGGGTTCTGTCCCTGCTGTTCTGCTCACACATACCTTGGTGTAAGAGAGATTGTAATTGGCAAGGAAAGAATTCCTTGTTGATTTGAGAAATCTCCAAGTGACCCACAGAGAACCCAGTCATCTGGAGGGTACGTCCCTACTGAGCACGTGGCCCGTGGACTGAGCTGCGAGATAGGGAAGCTCCTGATGTCGGCTTCAAAGCAAGCCTCCTCCATCTGGTTTTGCTCCAGGTGGCTGCTTGGTTGCCATTTGTTTTCAAAAGACACTAGCACTGGGAATTCAGCTTGGGGGGCTTGGAGAGGGAGAGAAGAAGCAAGCATGTCTTTCCCAAGGGCAACTGCTTGGTGCTGGGAAGGACGCCCCTCTGTAGCAGCGTCAGCGTAGCTTACGGGTGATGCAAAGCTGAGAGGATCTCCCAAGTCAGTGCTGCAGGAACGTGCAGTTTGAGGACCGTGTTACAGCTCTTCTTTTGCATATCACTGTTGCTCAGGCAGGGTGAGAGCTTTGGTTTCCATTCCTGTTATCTCCAGGAGGAGATGGCCATGGGAACCACCGCTGCTTATGCAGTTCTGTGCAAACCAAGTCTGTGGCATGAGAAGAAAGATTTGGAAGACTTTTTTACTGCCTTCCAAATGATTTTGCACACTCAAGTAAAAGAAAATCATCTCAGTTACTGAGACTGAATTAACTTTTTTTTTTTCCCTCTCCTTCAGGCCATCCGAGGAAAATGGAAGAACAAATTGTATGGGGGACATTTGGGAGTTGAGGGGGTGTAGATGTGAGATGGGGTTTTTTTTCTTTTAATTGCTTTAAAGACTTGAGTTACAGTAAGGCAGTTTCTCCCTGCTCTTCAGTCTGCACAGTACGACTTATCTGAACATCCACTTTTAGCCCAACTGAGTTACATGAATGTCACATTTGCAGTTGGAGCTTCCATTTCATTGGACTGTTTTACTGTTTTACAGCATAGCTCTGCTCTGAAAAGTTTAGCGGCTATAGCTAAACGCTAAGACAAGCTAATGGATGCTGGTGTGCTTTTTTCCAACTTAAAGAGCATGGACAAGTTCAGAAATTTTTGATAGAGATGATAAGAAGATGAATTAAGAACATAAATGAATTCAGGTGGAATTTCTCTGTATCTGCTAAAATGCTGCCTTTCTTCTTCCCCTGAGGTATAGTCCATGTAGTGGAAGACTGTTCTCTAAGTACTGGAGACCTTGAGCGTGAACGGTATCTTCTGTGTGTGGGTGCCCTTGCCCTTGAACGGTGATAACCATCTGACCTTGACCTGCAACGATTGTTACGACTCTTCCCTTCGCCTCTTCTTGGATACGGTGGCCATCGCGAGTGGGAACGAGAGTGGGAACGACTAAATGAGTGCGAGCAGGAGGCAGTGTGGGAGAAGCACTGCAGGGAGACTTGGACCTTAAACCCAAACAAACCGACGAAAACAATAGATGAAGTTAATTCAAACCAGTCACTGGGATGGGAAAGAAGGCCTAAATCTTGGGGGGACCTCAAGTCTGGTGGCCTCCTGGAGAAGAAACAATTACCGTGAGAGTTTTGGTGCTTCTAGAGAGCAGTGCCTGCCTGGAGTTGGTCGTCAAAAACCTTTGCAGAAAGGTATGTTGTGAAGGAGCAGCAAAAGAGCTTGCTAGTGACTCCCACCAAAGGAACTCACTCGGGGGGAAGACTGCTGCCCCTGCCCGGTTTTGGTTGGGAGGTGTCTGCAGGAATTGTGGGCTGGCTGGTGTCAGGTGTTTCAAAGGTGCTATGCGGCCACAGCACCACTTTGCATGGCAGAAGGTGCCGTGGTAACTTTTGGTAGACTGATGATAGGGGTGAGACAGACCAGCTGTTGGATGCATATTTGGCCTTTCCCAGGTCTAGAGCAGCAGCAGCAGCAGCAAGCTGTAAGGCATGACAGCTTGGAACGACTGCTCTGAGTTCTGCGTCAGGTTTTGCCACCAGGAGCATCTCCTGACACTTGTCTCACCCCTGCCTCAGCATCCAGGGCCACCTTGGCCCCAAGTGTCACTGAATGGACAGGCAGCCTTGTGCCGGGTACCGCTGCAAGGCTGGGAAGTGGCAGTAACTCTGCCCCCTAGTCCTGCCCCAAATTCAGCCTCATGGCTATCCCTGTCTCTCGCAGGTCCTTTGCAATCTACAGCACATGGGCAAGCAGCCTGAAGCACAACGCCCGATGCGCAAAGCCTGGCTGTCTTCCTGCCGCCACTGGAGTCCCTTCCTGCGAGTGAGCTGCTCGCCCTCTTCTTTCTCTGCTCTGGATCTGCCACGAACTGAAGGGCCACTGGAGCTGGGGGGTCTACAGCCCTGATTTACCATTGCAGAGGTAAGGAGAGAAAGTGACCGTCCAAGGGTTTCATGGGGATGGGATAGCAGAGCTAAAGATACAAACAGATTTCCTCTGATTTCCAATATAACCTACAAGTAATCCACAGAACATAAGATCATCCTTTCACCTCTGGCTAATAAGAAAGCCTTGTCACCTCTTGATCATCTGCAGCCATTTTTCCCCTTTTCTCCTGGCAAAACTTGTCAAATTCACTTTCCTCTAAACTGCAGGTGGACTCTCTACACCCCCTCATCCTTCCTCCATGGGCTGCAGGGGGACAGCCTGCTTCACCATGGTGTCTGCAGAGTTTCTACATCTTCTCACTCCTCTTTCCGGCTGCAAAAGCTCCCTCTCTAACTGTTTTTTTCCTTTTTAAATATGTTATCACGGAGGTGCTGATGGGCTTGGCCTTGGCCAGTGGTGGGTCCATCTTGGAGCCGGCTGGCATTGGCTCTGTCAGACACAGGGGAAGCTTCTAGCAGCTTCTCGCAGAAGCCACCCCTGTAGACCGCCCCCCCACCCCCCCCCAGCTACCAAAACCTTCCCATGCAAATCCAACACTAGGGTGCTGGAAGAACTGTGCCCGGCACACTTTGCCCACCTTCCTCTTCACTCTCCCCCTGGATCTTAATGCAGAAGGAGCTTTTTGAAACCAAAATTATCCTGCTCTTCCCAGGGCACGTTCCCAGAGTGTCTTCCTGAAGATAATCCGTCCGCTAGCAGAGCCCCGGGGTGCATGTTGCTATTCTGGTCCCTGCAGTAACAGGAACTGTTTGGCATGACTTGTCAGGACCTGCTTCATCCCTGACATGAGATCACAGTCTCATTTTTTATTGATAAATAAATACATTTCTTCCAGGGCTGGAACCATGATGGAAGCATAACTGAAGGCTTCCTGAGTCTGCCGGCAGCCCGAGACCTCCTTGGTGCTGGGCAGGGGGAGAAGGTGCTGCAGGAGAGGATGGAATGTGTTGTCAGGCCAGACAGGTCTGGAGGTGTTTGAGATCTTGGGCTCTTCCTCCAGCGCTGGTCTACTTGGGACAGGAATGGGCAGCGGTGCCGCACTGCCAGGCACTGGGACTGTGGTCCCTGTGTGTCCCTTTGCAGTGCCCAGTGCCTGATCAAGGAGAGAGAAAGGGCATTAGAGAAGACTTTAAAGTGTGGGGGATTTTTTTTAATATGAAGGCACCACTAAGGAAAGCTATATCTTTTTTTTCTCCAAAGAAAAAAAAGGAGAGACTAAATGGGAGCACATCAACACATGCAAACCACAGCCTAGGGCACTGTGCACAAACATCAGCAGGCGTGCCAGGCAAGATGTAAATGAAATGTGGGCCCTGGTTTGCACAGAAAAAACCACAAGTGCAGAAAAGGGGGAGGGGGGAGAAAAAAGATACTGGGAAAAGAAAGTGCTACAGAAAAGTCAGGAGACCAGAAGGAAAAAAACCAGGAACCAGTACAGTAACAGGGAAAAAAACCCCAAAGCAACAAAAACCCAACAGACTAAGAGAAAGCAAGAGGAAGAGAAGCCATTGCAAAGGATTATTGTTCTCGCCTGTTTTTTTCTTTCTTCGTTACCTGAACCTGTCCCCAGGTGACTACAGGATTTCATTAAGTCACTGTGTGCCCCCTAGAAGAGTTTTATGGCCCAGGACAGACCCCAGTGGCCATGATGACCCAAAGTCACTGGCCCACTCGCCAACAGATCTGCCAAAGCCCTGCCAGCACAGGGGACCCTGTGTCCACTGCTCTGAGCCCTCCAGGCTGCAGAGCAAGAGCCATCAGGGCTTCAGATGTTGCAGGGTCCTGGATGGGGTTTCCATTCCTCCCCTGGAAGGTGCTGCCCCTTCAGAGCAGAACAGGGTACAGGAGCATCCCTTAAAGCCCAGTTAAACTGCTGTCAGGAGCCCCTGGCTGATTTTGCAATGCAGGGGACACTCGCACGTCCCCTTCCATGGGGTGAGTGGAGCCCGGACGCAGTTACCAAAGTACCAAAGAAGAGAGAGGGAAAGCATTTTCACTGTTACTTATTTATTTATTTATTTTTTACTTGCTCAACCTTGAAAAGAACGAACGAGACAGCTAGAAGGGGCCTTAATGCTGTAGGCCAGCACTCCTTCCTGGCAGGCCTGTGGTGGTCTGCCTCTCCAGAGGAGCAGCTGTCTCTTACGTCTTTGCTTGACACACTGCTGTTCTTCGTGTGCCGCCGTGGAGCGTCTGGCTTCCTCTGCAGCCTCCCGTCGGGCAGCCTTCTCGTCTCCAGGCCGAAGAGACCCCGTCTCCAGGCCCCAGGGACCTCGGTGGCCCGCTGAGGGACTTCTCCTGGCGCAGCGGCTGAAGCTGTGACGCCATGTTGTCTTGTCCCCTTTTCTCGGGGCTCTGTGCAGAAGAGATGACACCCCTTCAGAAGGGGTGAGGGGTAGGGCAGAGGACGGGGGACGGGAAGGAAGCCTGCAGGCCGGCCAGGCGCGGAGGGTCAGCCTCCCGGCTAGTGCCGAGCGCGGAGGCAGGGCCGGTGGTAGGGCACTGGCCGGATGACCCTACGGCACCGCGTCGATGGTGGTGTGGAGGGGAGCCCTGGCACGATGTTGTGGTGCCAGGGGAGCCATCCTGGAGGTGGATCCACCTCCATCGGCTCCTCCTCGTCTTCAGGTGGATCCACCTCCATTGGCTCTGCACCATCAGCTACGTGGAAGAGGACCGCGTAGCTGATGGTGCCTCCCCTCTGACGCAGCCTCTTCCTCCGCGCCTCCTGCAGCTGCTTCTGTGGGCACCCACACAGAGGTGAGCGCCCGCTCGCTTCACCTCTTCGTGCCTTCATTCTTCCAACTAGTGGAGAATTCGAGGACTCGAAAGCTCAGCGAATGTGGGACAAGTGCTGGGGGGGCCAGTATTTATAGGGTCCGGAACAGAATGTGGTGAGGTAGCTTGTGACATCAGGAGGCCACTGTGATGGCTATGCAAATCTGCTGCCATTTTTCACTTTCCTCTAAACTGTTCGTGGTTTTGGTCAATCTGCTTGCTCTGAGGAATCTATTTCATGGACAAACTCTAACCAGTTCTGCTCAGCATGAAACTCGGGAGTCAAGAGTGCAGCCTGGAAACTGGTGACAAGCCACTGACTTCAGTGCTAGAAAACTATTTTCTTGGACTTCATGCTTTTCATATGCAGCAGTAAAGTAAGAAAGTATAAATTCCTGAGGTGGCCGTAGCGTTGTTGTTGCTCAAGCATGTATTGCACATGGTAATGCACCTTTCTTGGATTTTGGTTGTTCAGATGAGGCGCCTCCAGCCTTTCTCTTTCTCCTTGGCACAGCTGAATTTCTCCTGTCAAAAGGAACAGGGCTGTATTGAGGGAGGAGGTTGAATTTCTTCTCAGATTTTTCTTCCAACTGTGCTAAGCTAAAGGGCAGGCAAAACCAGTCAAATTAAATGTAACTCCATTTCTGTAGAAAAAAATATCTTGTTTAGGAGAATGTGTGCATATATACATTCCTGTCTACATAATGTAGAGAGAGCGGGAAAGAGAGAAGCGCGCGCACACGGTAAACATCATACTGTTAACCCAAGTTTGGGAGGAGAATGTACACTCCAGCTTCTGCATTTGTAACTCAGTACAAATTGATTAGTTGCGTATATTAAAATTAGAAAAAATACAGACATGGGTTTCACGCTGGGGACATTTAGCTCTGTTTGCTGCACAGATTGGTACAGGAGCTGTGTCTGCTCTGTGAGGGGAAGGAAAACAAGACCATAAAGAAACCAACCAATAAGATGGTTTGTAAAACCTCACGTGAAAGTCCTAACATTGGAATGGAAACAATAACAATTCAAAGCAGAGGAATCCGAGTGTCCCAGAACAGTAGCTTGTTTCCCACTTCTCTTACCCAGCAGAGAGATGCATCAGCCCCAGTGCGTGAGGATTTACAAGCGGTGACTCAGACTGCAGCGTGGGGCTCTGCAGGGCTACAGCCCCCTCTCCCTCCGGTGCTGCTTTGCCAGCACCCGTTTCTCCTGACTTTTGTGGTACCCACCCCACGGATAGATTTTCACTGGGCTTTTTGTCCTGCCGGCTGCATCTGTTTCTCAGCCCCAGCTCTGTCTGCTTGGGAAGGGCGACGTGAGGCTGTGCCCCCTTTCCCACTGCTGGCACTCTTCCTCCAGGTGCCACCGCTCTGCCAGGACCGGTCATCTCCGGTGACACATGCCACCCTGTTTGTGCTGTAGCCAGGACTGCCTCTGGTCTGCTCCCGTTTACAGCAGTATCGCTTCGGAGTAAGACCGTCCATGCCAGTGCTGTGCTTTGGGGGAGCTGCATTCAAGCCCTGACAAGGAAGAAGAAAAATCAGAGGTGGCATTCCAGATTTTTCAGTTTCAATGGGAAAAGACTCCCAAGGCAGGTTCCCTCCAATCCGTGGGCCAGTCTCGATGCACCAGGTGTTTTGGAGAGGATAGCACTGTTCTGGTGTCAGATTATGTTCTTCTGTCCTGACACCCACCAAGGCTTTGTTTTAAGATATTTAGGAACTGGATGACGTTTCTGTGAACCCTGCAACCACCTGCAGGCTTTGAAACCTGCCAGTTGCATGGTCTTGGGGTGCAAGTCGGATGGGTTGTTCAGTTTGCGCGCTGCCGTGCCCGCTCCAGCTGTGGCACGGCTGATGGTGTGCCCCAGCTGAGGATGCCTCTGCAGATACGCCTCATTTTGCAGAGCCAAGAATAGGAACCCTGACAAGCATCAGCATTTCCAAACCTGAATCTAGATAAAGTTAGTGCCAGGTGAGAGGTGGGTGACAGGGTCTCAGCTTGGGCTGAGCCCATGCAGAGGAGCTGCTGCAAGGCAAGAGTCCCTTTTCCTCGATGACAAGTGGCTTGAAGGGTTTCTGTTCTGCGCTCCACAATAACTTGTAGTAAGCAGGGTGCAATCTGCTAAACCTTGTTGTGATTGGTTGTTTTTCCTGGTGGAAAAAGGGTTTACAATGGGTAGAGATCATTATGAAAGGAGGCCCACAGCCTTTCACACATGCTGGTCCTCCAGGTACATGCAAAGAGAGGTCTGTGTGGATACCAGAGCTCCTGCGAAGGAGCTCAAATACCCAACCAGCATGTTTCCAGCCAGCTGAGACCTCTGGCCACTGGCGGCCTGGGAGAGGGAGGGAGGGAGAAGTGAGTTTTCTTACCAGCTGGGGAAAAAAGGCAGTGAAGCCTATGGATGGAGACGGGCTGCAGGGTCAGATGCCAAAGCAGCCTTCCTAGGGCTGCTGGTCAGACCCCTGACAAGCCCCGGTACCCTGGGAGGCAGCAGCCAGCCCTGCAGCCTGCTAGCGAAACACTTCAGCTCCAACACGGCTCCTCCTTCTGTGCTTTTCAACAGCCCTGCAGCCCCCCAGCCCCAGCCCGCTGCGCTGGTGGGCCGGGGAGCTGGAGGCATTTTCCCAGCGCTCTGATCTAACAGCACCAGTGGGACTGTTTCCAGCACACTGCCACTGGAGGGCTTATCGGCCTCCCTCCCTATCTCCCACCACCCGGGCCTGATAAACGAGGGGCTGGTGGCAGCCGGGGGAAGCGCCCAGAGCAGGGGATGGAGCTGGGGACTGGCCAAACACAAAGGTGGCAGGGCTGGGGTGCTTCTCCCATGAGCCCCTCCCTGTCAATGAGGATGTTGCTACCTGTGACTATGGAAATCTTAAGATCAATTCAAGCAATTAGAGCCATTGCTCAATCCATGTAACCAAACAAAAGGGAAACCATTGTCACTTAGGAAACAATTAGTTGCAAGATAAGGAGCTCTGGAACAATCTCATTTTAAAGAGCTGGGCCTTGGAAGAACAGATGTGCAAAAAAAGATAAGAGAGTTACAAGGTGATCCCAAAACCGGCCTTGAGGGATAAGGTATATGTGATACCAGGAGTGAGTCTGAAGACCCCCGAGGTGTCAACAAACATGGGGGAAAGACCTTAGCATATGCTAACGAGTTCCCAAGGAAGATCCCTGCCTGTGATAAGCACTACTGGGAAAGATACTGAATATGTCTATGATCATAGTAGAAGTACTTGCTAGTTTTGTCTTTTGGGTGTGCACCTTAGGTGGAGTTATCCCCCGTGCACCCAGCGCTGCAATAAAGAATGCCTGCTTTCTAAAACTTCCAAATAAGCCTTAGAGAGTGAATTCTTTTGCCACTTTCCGGTAACAGTGTGGTGGAGGGGAAGCAGCAGAGCAGGCCCTTCCCCACAGGGTAACAGAGAGCAAAGGGTCATACTGGGGAGCAACCAGCTTCCAGGCCTGGGGCAAAGGGAATGCCCAATGGAGAGGTGATGGGAGCATTGTGGGAGTGAGGAAATACATCCCCACAAAACTCAGAGGCACACCAGAGTGGCTCTAGTATTTCTTGCCAGGTGGAAAGTAACTGCTGACACCTGCCTATCTTGGGCAGGAACAGGTTTTCCCTAAATTAGCCTAATTAGCAGGGCATAAAAAGCAGCTCACCTGGGGCTGTGTCTCTCTGCTTTGTGTTGGAGTGGTGGCTCTGAGCTGCAATAGCCTGGGAGCATCTGGGATGTCCTGGATGCTAAAGGTGTGTCTCCCTTACCCACTGAGCAGAAAAGTTCAAAAAGACTTGTTGGTTTTTTTTTTTTTTTTTAAATCTTCAGGAAAGATGCCCTGGTGTGTCCCTGTGGACACCTGAGCAGTCCCTGTGCATCCCTGGGGGTCCCTCAGCTGCTCCCTGGCTGGCCTTCAGCTGCTGTGGGTGTGGGACATACAGCTATTGCTCTCTAGTGGCTCCTGGCCTGGGGAAGGCTGGCTCCCCCCACCCCTGGCACCGGGGATGCTCGGGTCCTGGTTCCGGTCTCCCCCACTCCGGGACACCTGGGCCCGGTATTGTGGGTGTGATCGCACTCAGCAGCAGCTTGCCCACGCCCGGAGGTGGCTCACCCACTCGGTGGCACCTCGTCCCTTCATCTCATGGGGGCTGGACCGTACCAGGAACAGCTGGTGGTGGTGTTTTGGGTTTTTTTTTGCCCAGGGTTTGGTGTGACAGACCTGGCTTGCAGCCCCCGGGCACGGCTGATGGGCACTTACACCTCGCACTGGGTTGTTTCCCAGTCTGGGAGAAGGTTTTCCCTGAGCAGGGAACCTCATGTTGGAGACTTTGGAGAATAAATGAAATAGGGAGTTTGTCTCCAAATACTCCATAGCTTTCTTGTAATGCATTTTAAACCATTCAAGCTGAGAGGTGCGAGGCTTTGGTAAAATGCATGTACAGGAAACCCAAGAGGGAGGTAGTGAGACTGTGTGGGAGCCAGGGCCCAGCTCTGCAATATTGCTGTGAGGCAAGAAATTGAGGAAACTAAGAGGCAAGCTGAGGGAATGGAAGGATATTTGTAAGGGGAATGGACTTTGCATAACTCCTGGGATTGAGGGAGGGTCCTCCCTGTGTGCAGGGCCTTGTGAAATGCTGGGGACTCCGCATCTATTTTGGAGGGTTGTGGTGGGTTGACCCTGGCTGGGGGCCAGGTGCCCACTAGAGCCGCTCTATCATGTCCCTTGGTCACCAGACAGGGGAGAGAGAAAAAGTATAACAAAAAGCTTCTGGGTCGAGATAAGGACAGGGAGAGATCACTCACTAGTTATCGTCATGAGCAAAACAGACTGAACTTAGAGAGGAAATTCATCTAATGTATTACTAAGCAAAACAGAGTAGAGGAATGAGAAATAAAATCAAATCTTAAAACACCTGCCCCCACCCTTCCCATCTTCTCAGGCTCAACTTCACTCCTGGCTTCAACCTCCACCCCCCCCTCAGCAGCACAGGAGGACAGGGAATGGGGGTTAGGGTCAGTTCATCACACGTTGTTTCTGCTGCTTGTTCCTCCTCAGGGGTAGGACTCCTCTCATCGCTCCCATGCTCCAGCATGGAGGAGTCCCTCTCATGGGAGACAGTCCTTCACCAACTTCTCCAACGTGAGTCTCTCCCACGGGGTGCAGACCTTCAGGAGCAAACTGCTCCAGCGTGGGTCCCCCACGGGGTCACAAGTCCTGCCAGCAAACCTGCTCTGGCGTGGGCTCCTCTCTCCACGGGTCCACAGGTCCTGCCAGGAGCTTGCTCCAGTGTGGGCTTCCCACGGTCCACAGCCTCCTTCAGGTGCCTCCACCTGCTCTGGTGTGGGGTCCTCCATGGGCTGCAGGTGGACTCTCTACACCCCCTCATCCTTCCTCCATGGGCTGCAGGGGGACAGCCTGCTTCACCATGGTCTTCACCATGGGCGGCAGGGGGATCTCTGCTCCGGTGCCTGGAGCACCTCCTGCCCCTCCTTCTGCACTGGCCTTGGTGTCTGAAAAGTTTCTTAAGTCTTCTCCCTCCTCTCTGCGGCTGCAAAAGCTCTCTCTAACTGGTTTTTTTCCGTCTTAACTATGTTATCACAGAGGCGCTGATTGGCTTGGCCTTGGCCAGCGGCGGGTCCATCTTGGAGCCGGCTGGCATTGGCTCTATCAGACACAGGGGAAGCCTCTGGCAGCTTCTCACAGAAGCCACCCCTGTAGCCCCCCCCGCTACCAAAACCTTGCCACGCAAATCCAACACACTGTGCAATAAAGTTTAAAGGGCTTAGAATAGTCTGGAAGCCCCAAAGCTGGAGCTTGCATTAATGCTCCCTTTAATGCACAAAAGGCTTTTTCTCGTTCAGGACCCCAAGCTATTGGTTCCACCTCCTCATATTTCATTGCCTCGTTAAGAGGTTTCGCTATGTCACTAAATCCAGGAATCCATGGCCTACAAAATCCCACTTGTCCTAAAAATCCCCTTAATTGTTTCTTTGTTACTGGTCTGGGAATTTCTTGTCTAGCTCTTACCTGTTCTGGATCTACTTCTCTCCCTCCCTGGTTTAAGAATAAACCCCAGATCCTTCTTCACCTGTTGTTGACAGAGTTGCAGTTTGGATAGAGATGCACGGTGACCCTTGTTTGCAAGTTGGATGCACAGATATTCAATATCCCGCGTACAGTCTTCAGCCGTATGGCTTGCTAGTAACAGATCATCGACATACTGAATCAAGACAGAACCGCCAGGAAATTTTAAGTCTCTTAGCTGGTTTCTGAGAATTTGAGAAAAAAATAGTTGGTGAACTAGTGAACCCTTGTGGCAAGCGTGTCCAAGTCAACTGTTTCCCTTGCCAAGTAAAAGCAAAAATCGATTGACTTTCTTCAGCAATGGGTATGCTAAAACCTGCTCCTGTTAAATCCAAACCAGTAACATATTGTGCCCATACAATACAGGTGTTTGGGTAAGAATGAAACTCGGGTCAGGGACAAGAGGGGGTGGGGAAATTACATGCTCATTTACTGCGCGGAGATCTTGAACAAATCTGTCTTCCGGATCCCCATCCTTATCTAATCGAAGTTTACTTACTGGCAAGATTGGAGTATGAGATGGACTTTGCATTCCTTGAGTATTCCTTTTTCTAAGAAAACTGCAATCCGTTTTTGAGTACTCGGAATAGCCTCATCTGCAATCGGGTACTGTTTACTTGATGGAGGTGACCCTCCTTTTGTGTTCATTATTACCGGTTCTGCGGCTAACGATAATCCTATCTCATCACCAGAGCTGCTCCACGGTTCCCGGGGAAGTGCTTCAAGTCCTTTTGGGATTTTAAAAGCCGACCAAATTCCTGCAAAAGATCACGTCCTAGCAAAGACACAGGTGAATTTGGAGGTACCACAGATCTTCCCCATACCATTTTTTCTGCAATGATCGTTGGAAGTGGGGTCGAAATAGATTTTATTTCTTGTCCAACAACCCCTCTTATAAGTACCTTTTCTTTAGAAATCCATGTTTGTGGGAGTGCATCATTCCAAAGGGACAAGGTTGCTCCTGTGTCTACTAAAAATTCAACAAAAAGTCCGTTTAGCTTTGCAGTAATTTGTCCGTACTCGTTTACCTTCACTCCTGCATTCGATATCTTCGCAGTCCTTCGGCAAGCATGGAGTTCAGCTTATTATTTTTCTGTTGTGAGTGAGGGCACGGTGGATACGGTGGATTTGATCCTCGTCCAGCACTTCCTGGGCGGAGTGGGCACTCCCGCTGGGCATGTCCTATCTTCCCCCAGGAAAAACACTCTAAAAGGTTAGGATTAGATTGGTTGGGGAAAGGAGGAAAGGGAGCCCTTTCCATCAGTCTTTTTCCGTCAGTTGTGGCTAAATTCCAGTTGGGGTCCTCAGTGGGCCAGGGATTTAATCCTTGACCTCTCTGAGCAATTTCTCAGTCCTTTTGAAGAATTTTCTCTCCCTCATCCATCTGGAATAGTTCTCTCAGCAAAGTTTTCATGTCACTCCAGTTAGGGGTGTAATCAGTGACTATTCCAGCTAGCATTTGTGCACATCCATCTGCATCATCTCTTAATCTTGGCATTTTACTTTGCCACATGATCAAGTCACCTTGTTTCCAAGGTTTGTGGCGCATCACAGCAGTCACTGCAGGGCCATCAGGAGGAGCTCCTGGTCCTGCTCTGGGATTTGGGATGCAGTGCAGTTTCATGGCAAACATCCCTGCTTGGGGAAGGTCAGTTTCCTCGGCCTCAGGGGCAGAGGGAAGCGAGCTTACCCGTAGTTTAGATGGCTTACGTCTTTGATAAGACCAATCATACCAAATGTACCAATAATCAATACTTGGACTTGCAGTATCTTCTAAAATGATCCTTAGAAATGTTAACTTATGGGGCTTAAAAGTTCCTTTGGGGGGGGGGCAAATATCCATAGGTCCTCCCCCTCGAGTTCGAGTTAGGAACGGCCATTCCTCCTGACACAACCCAATCAGTCTTGTCTTTTGTAAAGTCTGTGCCCCATAAATCTTACTCCAATTTTCTAAAACCTCAGCAAGGGGCGTCCCCCTTTCAACGCTGGGTGTAGTTCCCGTTTCTTAAATTTCTTTTCCTCTTACCAAATCTTTAGCAAGTTCAAACACAAGAGTACTCCCAGTATTGTCTGGAATCACCCGTGTCCAAGTCTCTTAGGTGAACGCACCTATTTTTGTTATGCCAGCAATGAGCGTTGGTCACGGGTTTGTCCAGAGAATTAGCTGGTGCTCCTTCCTCTTGCGTCCTAGGGTCCCACCTGGGTCGCCATCTGTAAAAGGGTATGAGAAATGTACCAGACGTGAGTTGCCCTAGGTTTGCTTTCTTGCAGCGCTGGATGCACGGGGGAATCAGCTCCGCCCAACGTGCACACAGGTGATTACCAACGCACAGGTTATATAGACTCAAAACATACATATTCACCATTTTTCTCAAAAAAAGGCAGCCCTATGATAATCATTTCTTGGAATTCATTTACGTAGTCTCCTCCCCGTCACACATGCTCAGTGATTTGAGTCGGTGGCCCTCAAGGGGTCTCTGGTGGTCGTCAGTGGTCGCGCAGCCGTGTTTGCTGGATGACCCTCTTCTTGCAGGCACGCGCAGTATCCTCGCCGTGGATGCACCTGTCCGTAACAACTTACTTCATAAGATTAATATCTCCAAACCTATTGTCCGGTTGGGTAGGGACTGTACGTGGAACGTAGGAGCATTGTACATTGCCATGGTCAGTTAGCTTCATTACCTGTTACCTTGATTACAAACTAATTATTCCAAGCTAATCATTGTGTAGTTTCTGTCTCACGGCCTCTATCCCACGATGACATTTTCCCCTTTTTGGAAGTTTTCCTTCCAGGCCTTGAGTAGCTTTCTGGTTAGCATAAGTTTTCTTATAGCTAAGCTTCTATATTTTCTACAGTTCCCTCCTTTGGTTTTTCTTGGCATCCCTGCAATTATTTATATCTCCAAGCTCCTTGCAATTTTGCTATTATACTAGAAAGACAGGGTATACAACATGGAAAAATCACTGTTATACATACGATCCCTTGATACCAATAAGCATGATTTTGCAATTGCATTAAAAAAAAAAAAAAAATTTGCAGGCACAACGAATACTGAGTTACCTGTTCGTCTCCATCCAGAAGGCTCGTTTTCACTGGAATATAAGTTCCAGGTACCGCTAAAAGTCTCCCAAATAAAACTTCTGCTGGAGATGCACCCACTGGTTGCCTCGGTGTGTTTCTAATGTCCCAAAGTAGTAAATTTAGCGCTTCTGGCCACTTCAAGCCAGTTTGTTTACAGGTTTTAACTAATTTGGCTTTGATCGTCCTAGTCATCCTTTCTACTTGCCCTGATGATTGTGGGTGATAAGGTGTGCGCAATTGCATCTTGATATTTCATGAATGATAAAGTTGCACTAAAATTGCGGCAGAGAAATGTGCTCCTCTGTCCGAGTCAATTATTTCAGGAACTCCGTACCTAGGTATTCTGTCTTTCAACAGAGCTTTAACCACCGCTTTTGAGTCGTTCTTTCGAGTTGGGAAAGCCTCCACCCAGCCGTGGAGATATTAGCCTGTGCAGGCTGCCCATGGACGTGCTGGTAGCCGGGGATGGACGCCGGCAACAGCAGGGGGGCTGGGGCCACCGCTGTGCCCTCTGCGCCAGTGCCACCGGATTCCCCAGGCATGGAGCTACTGCCTTGGGTGCCGTTTTCCCTGGACCCCCTGTGCTCCCTCCCCCTCCCACACAGGCACGGAGCGGTTCTGGAGAAACAGCTTTTAATTGACAAAACACAAGAGAAAAGGTCCCATCAAAGCTACTCCAACCCCCCTCCCTCCCTCCCCCCCCCCCCCCCAAATACACCACCCCTCCTCCCCCATCCCCCACTCCCCCCACCTCCACCTCATCCCTGCTCGGGCTCTACTTCCCCCCCTGCCACCCGCGTGCTGCCTGCCAGAGCCCTGCGCTTGCTGTCTGGCTTTGGCAAGGCGCTCTGCCCCCGCTTCTTCCCCCGCTTCTCGCAGGCGGCAGCCTGGGACGGTGGCAGGGCCATCCCCGCAGCCCCCCACGGCTCCTGGGGCTCCATCCCCATGGTGTAGAACTCTCCCAGGCTCAGGATGGCGTCGGTGGTCTCGGGGATGCTGTAGTCGGGGGTGAGCAGCTCCTCGGGCAGGGAGAGCGAGGCAAAGTGGCAGTGGGGGGTGGCTGTGCTGGTGCCACCAAGCTCCCCAGGCACAGGGCTGCTGCTGAAAGCATCCTGGCTGACCCCCACCGTGTCCAGGGAGCAACCAAAGATCCTTAGGGCCTCTTCAAGAGGCACCTCCTCGGGCACGGTGAGGTCGCCTGCCAGGTCCCCAAGGACTTGGTTCTGGGAGGCAGCAGAAGGGCAGGAGGGGTCGTTGCTGCCCAGGGGGATGTTGCTGCCCAGGTGTGCCTCCGCAGTGGTGGCCGTGCCGTAGATAGGGAGCTGGGCAGGCTGCTCCTCGACGTGCTGGTAGCCGGCGATGGATGTTGGCAGCACGGGGGAGGCAAGGGCCACCGTGTTCCCTTCTGCGCCTGTGCCACCATGGTCCCCGTGCATAGGGCTGCTGCCGGCATCCTCATGGCTGGCCTCCACCCCGTCCAGGGAGCAACCCAAGAGGCTTAGGGCCTCTTGGAGAAGCTCCTCATCGGAGACCTCAAGGTCTCCTGGCAGGTCCTCCAGGGCTTGGCTGGGGGAGTCATGGCTGCCCGGGGGGATGTTGGTGTCCGGGTGTGCCCCTGCAGGAGTGGCCGTGCCGCAGATGTCGGTCTGGGCAGGCTGCCCCTCGATGTGCTGGTAGCCGGGGATGGACATCGGCAACAGCAGGGGGGCTGGGGCCACCGCTCTTCCCTCTGCACGGGTGCCACAGGAGTCCCCAGGCATGGGGCTGCTGCCAGGAACATCCTGACTGGTCCCCACCACATCCAAGGAGCAACCAAAGAGCCTTAGGGCCTCTTGGAGAAGCTCCTCCTCAGAGACTTCAAAGTCTCCATCCGGGTGCCCAGGGGCTTGGTGGTGGGGGCCAGCAGAGGGGCTGCGGGGGGTGTCAGGGCCCGGGGGGATGTTGGTGCCCGGGTGTGCCCGCGCAGGGGTGGCCGTGCCTGAGCTGTTGATGTGGGCAGGCTGCCCCTCGATGTGCCGGTAGCCAGGGATGGACATCAGCCGTGCTGGGGGGGCTGGGGCTTCCACTCTGCCCTGATAGTTTTGGGGTGTGAGGTGTGGCGGCTGTCCCTGCGGGGTCAGAGGGGCTGCCCAGGCCGGGAGGGTCCTGCAGCCCCTGGGGCCCCCCCACAGGGCAGCACCCGGCAGAGAAGCGGTGCCATGGCTGAGCGTGGAGCTGGCCGGGGGAGGCAGGCTGGTGACCGTCCACTCGATGTGGAAGACCCGGGGGTCGAAGAAGCAGCCGCATGGAGCCCTCTGCAGACCTGTGTGGGTGAGAGGGAGCTGTGCTGGGCCAGGGGGTTGGGGCCCTCCAAGGACAGCCACCGAGCTGGCCCCGATGGCCGACATCCCCCAGCTCTGTGCTGGGCACGTGGGGAGCTTGTGGCCGGGGTGCTCCGCGCGGGGTGAGCTGCTGTGCTGGTGGGACAGGCTTGCAAAGCAGGGAGGAGACTGGCTTCTAGGAGGTGAAGCGGGAGAGATGGCCCCAAGCATTGGGGAAATTCTCTGGGACTTGGATTTGCTGGGCACGCATCAGCCAGGCGAGAGCAGGGACGCTTGCCTGGGCTTGCTGAAGCCCTGCGCCAAAAGTGCCCTGGGGACAGGGCTGATGGGGATGCTGGGCGTGCGCGGGGGCCGGGGATGGCGAAGGCGCCGGGGTGGCAGAGCAGTCAGGGGTGCCGTACCTGGTGGTGGTAGTGCCTGGGGGCCCTGGGGTGCCACGTGCAGTGAGGGTGCCCAGGCTGCGGGGAAGGGCTGCTGCTGGCGGGGCAGTGGGCACAGGTTGGCTGCGCCTGGAAGAGAGACAGGAGCGATGGCCGGTGGTCATCTCCACTCTTGCCCCCAAGAACCATCCTGGGGTGCAGGGGTCAGGGTGGGTCTGTACCTTGGAGGTAGAAGGTTTGGGGAAGGAGAAAAGTCTGCGGGAGCCGGGGTGCCAGGGGGTCCCGGGGGCCGCGCGGTGGGAGCCGCAGTGGTGGTGGTGCCATGTTGCGTTCTGGCTGTTGGCTGCTAAGGACTCTCTGGCGTCTCCCAGGAAGGAATGTGGGGTCTCCACATGTTCCGCCCCGCCCCAACAGCCTCCCCAAACCCCTCCTGCCTGGGGAGGGAAAGGGTTCAGGGGGGGCCTTGCTGCATTCCCAGAGCTGGCATCTCCTTGGGATTTGTGGGACTTGGTGGGACAAGTGCCACGCCTGGAATGCTGGTGTGGAGGCTGCAGGCTGTTCAGGAGGGGTAGGCAGGGCAGGCGAGGTGGAGGGGTCGCACTCTGTGTAAGGGAGAGGTTGGATGGTAGAGCCCTTCCAGTCAGCAAGGATGTGGTGGAGAGCCTCTGGGTGAGGGTGAGGGGCATGGAAAACAAAGCAGCTGTTGCAGTGGGTGTCTGCTACCGATGGCCCAGCCGGGATGCCCGCACTGCGGAGTTATTCGATAGGCCCTGAGGAGAAATCTCTGGACGAGCAGCCCTTGTCCTGAATGCAGATTTCGACTTCCCAGACATCCGCTGCTTGTCCGAACAGCGGATTCGTTGCCTGGTGTGCAATAAGCCGATTCTGACACACATAGGAGACATATTGCTTTTTATTCAGGCCTGGGTGCTGGGTGGATTTCCACAAATCAAGCACACCTAATGCCCGTTCTCTGTCATATTTATACACAAACCTTCCAAATTAGGAGACTCCCAATTACAACGATTGGTTCAGATTTCTTCTGCTAGGATGCAAACTAGAAGGCATGCTCGGTTCTTTTCTCGGCCTTTATCTTTGGGTAGGTGGTATAATTTGGGTAGGGGGCTCGTGGGTCGGTGGTTGCGGAGACCCTGGCCCAAATGACCTTTCCCCTAGTTTCTCAATACTTCTGGCACTCCCAAATGGTTCTTCAGGGTCTGTTGATCAGACTAACGATGTATGGGTTATGCTTCTACCTCTTGACAAGCACGTCTTCCTTGACACCTTGTCTGGGTAAATAGGAACTGACATAATGGTAGCACTGGACAACGGCCATCCTCAGGAGTCCCTAGCCGCTATTTACAAAACTCTCTGTGACATCCTGAACGGTGAAAAACTATCTGGAACATTCTTAACAGTGGAACTATGAAAAACAATTTGAAACTTTTTAGCTGCAGATTCAGGATTAACTTTTAACCTTGATGAAGGATATCATGGTCAGACTGAAAGCACGCGATTAAACTTGAAAAAATCAAGGTATGGAAGGATTATTCACTGTATAAAATCGTCTCATAAGCAGCGCGCTCTGTTGCCCTGTGGAAGGTATAATGTCATCACTGGCACGACTGGTAATTTTCCGTTTCTTTCCTAGTACAAGGATGCATTGATGAAGGCAAATCCAGGGGTACGGGTGGTGCCCCACAACAAAGCAACCTGTGGAACCCCAGACATCGCCTGTTACAAAGAGGAAAAAGCAGGCTCTGCAAAAGAGTTACCAAGCCTGAGGAAAGGGGCCAAAAGTGAAGCAATGCCACAGCATAACTTTGGGATGGCAGGTGAGATTTCCATCCCTGTTCCTCAAAGGGAACAGCCTCGTTTTGTTTGAGGATGCGGTGTTGGAATCAAAGCGCAAGGCCAGTTTTCTTTACTGCAGACTGTGCTGTAGTGCAAATACCTTTCGTGTCCCACATGGAGTTGCCAGGTGCGGTGGGTGGACCCTGGCTGGGGGCCAGGTGCCCACCAGAGCCACTCTAACTCCTCTCATCGTTCCCCTGCTCCAGCATGGAGGAGTCCCTCTCACGGGAGACAGTCCTTCACCAACTCCTCCAACGTGAGTCTCTCTCCCACGGGGTGCAGACCTTCAGGAGCAGACTGCTCCAGCGTGGGTCCCCCACAGGGTCACAAGTCCTGCCAGCAAACCTGCTCTGGCGTGGGCTCCTCTCTCCACGGGTCCACAGGTCCTGCCAGGAGCTTGCTCCAGCGTGGGCTTCCCACGGTCCACAGCCTCCTTCAGGTGCCTCCACCTGCTCCGGCGTGGGGTCCTCCATGGGCTGCAGGTGGACTCTCTACACCCCCTCATCCTTCCTCCATGGGCTGCAGGGGGACAGCCTGCTTCACCATGGTCTTCACCACGGGCTGCAGGGGGATCTCTGCTCCGGTGCCTGGAGCACCTCCTGCCCCTCCTTCTGCACTGGCCTTGGTGTCTGAAAAGTTTCTTAAGTCTTCTCCCTCCTCTCTCCGGCTGCAAAAGCTCCCTTTCTAACTGGTTTTTTTCCTTCTTAACTATGTTATCACAGAGGCGCTGATTGGCTTGGCCTTGGCCAGCGGCGGGTCCATCTTGGAGCCAGCTGGCATTGGCTCTATCAGACACAGGGGAAGCTTCTGGCAGCTTCTCACAGAAGCCACCCCTGTAGCCCGCCCCCGCTACCAAAACCTTGCCACGCAAATCCAACACACTGTGCAATAAAGTTTAAAGGGCTTAGAATAGTCTGGAAGCCCCAAAGCTGGAGCTTGCATTAATGCTCCCTTTAATGCACAAAAGGCTTTTTCTCGTTCAGGACCCCAAGCTATTGGTTCCACCTCCTCATATTTCATTGCCTCGTTAAGAGGTTTCGCTATGTCACTAAATCCAGGAATCCATGGCCTACAAAATCCCACTTGTCCTAAAAAATCCCCTTAATTGTTTCTTTGTTACTGGTCTGGGAATTTCTTGTCTAGCTCTTACCTGTTCTGGATCTACTTCTCTCCCTCCCTGGTTTAAGAATAAACCCCAGATCCTTCTTCACCTGTTGTTGACAGAGTTGCAGTTTGGATAGAGATGCACGGTGACCCTTGTTTGCAAGTTGGATGCACAGATATTCAATATCCCGCGTACAATCTTCAGCCGTATGGCTTGCTAGTAACAGATCCTCGACATACTGAATCAAGACAGAACCGCCAGGAAATTTTAAGTCTCTTAGCTGGTTTCTGAGAATTTGAGAAAAAAATAGTTGGTGAACTAGTGAACCCTTGTGGCAAGCGTGTCCAAGTCAACTGTTTCCCTTGCCAAGTAAAAGCAAAAATCGATTGACTTTCTTCAGCAATGGGTATGCTAAAACCTGCTCCTGTTAAATCCAAACCAGTAACATATTGTGCCCATACAATACAGGTGTTTGGGTAAGAATGAAACTCGGGTCAGGGACAAGAGGGGGTGGGGAAATTACATGCTCATTTACTGCGCGGAGATCTTGAACAAATCTGTCTTCCGGATCCCCATCCTTATCTAATCGAAGTTTACTTACTGGCAAGATTGGAGTATGAGATGGACTTTGGCATTCCTTGAGTATTCCTTTTTCTAAGAAAACTGCAATCCGTTTTTGAGTACTCGGAATAGCCTCATCTGCAATCGGGTACTGTTTACTTGATGGAGGTGACCCTCCTTTTGTGTTCATTATTACCGGTTCTGCGGCTAACGATAATCCTATCTCATCACCAGAGCTGCTCCACGGTTCCCGGGGAAGTGCTTCAAGTCCTTTTGGGATTTTAAAAGCCGACCAAATTCCTGCAAAAGATCACGTCCTAGCAAAGACACAGGTGAATTTGGAGGTACCACAGATCTTCCCCATACCATTTTTTCTGCAATGATCATTGGAAGTGGGGTCGAAATAGATTTTATTTCTTGTCCAACAACCCCTCTTATAAGTACCTTTTCTTTAGAAATCCATGTTTGTGGGAGTGCATCATTCCAAAGGGACAAGGTTGCTCCTGTGTCTACTAAAAATTCAACAAAAAGTCCGTTTAGCTTTGCAGTAATTTGTCCGTACTCGTTTACCTTCACTCCTGCATTCGACATCTTCGCAGTCCTTCGGCAAGCATGGAGTTCAGCTTATTATTTTTCTGTTGTGAGTGAGGGCACGGTGGATACGGTGGATTTGATCCTCGTCCAGCACTTCCTGGGCGGAGTGGGCACTCCCGCTGGGCATGTCCTATCTTCCCCCAGGAAAAACACTCTAAAAGGTTAGGATTAGATTGGTTGGGGAAAGGAGGAAAGGGAGCCCTTTCCATCAGTCTTTTTCCGTCAGTTGTGGCTAAATTCCAGTTGGGGTCCTCAGTGGGCCAGGGATTTAATCCTTGACCTCTCTGAGCAATTTCTCAGTCCTTTTGAAGAATTTTCTCTCCCTCATCCATCTGGAATAGTTCTCTCAGCAAAGTTTTCATGTCACTCCAGTTAGGGGTGTAATCAGTGACTATTCCAGCTAGCATTTGTGCACATCCATCTGCATCATCTCTTAATCTTGGCATTTTACTTTGCCACATGATCAAGTCACCTTGTTTCCAAGGTTTGTGGCGCATCACAGCAGTCACTGCAGGGCCATCAGGAGGAGCTCCTGGTCCTGCTCTGGGATTTGGGATGCAGTGCAGTTTCATGGCAAACATCCCTGCTTGGGGAAGGTCAGTTTCCTCGGCCTCAGGGGCAGAGGGAAGTGAGCTTACCCGTAGTTTAGATGGCTTACGTCTTTGATAAGACCAATCATACCAAATGTACCAATAATCAATACTTGGACTTGCAGTATCTTCTAAAATGATCCTTAGAAATGTTAACTTATGGGGCTTAAAAGTTCCTTTGGGGGGGGGGCCAATATCCATAGGTCCTCCCCCTCGAGTTCGAGTTAGGAACGGCCATTCCTCCTGACACAACCCAATCAGTCTTGTCTTTTGTAAAGTCTGTGCGCCATAAATCTTACTCCAATTTTCTAAAACCTCAGCAAGGGGCGTCCCCCTTTCAATGCTGGGTGTAGTTCCCGTTTCTTAAATTTCTTTTCCTCTTACCAAATCTTTAGCAAGTTTAAACACAAGAGTACTCCCAGTATTGTCTGGAATCACCCGTGTCCAAGTCTCTTAGGTGAACGCACCTATTTTTGTTATGCCAGCAATGAGCGTTGGTCACGGGTTTGTCCAGAGAATTAGCTGGTGCTCCTTCCTCTTGCGTCCTAGGGTCCCACCTGGGTCGCCATCTGTAAAAGGGTATGAGAAATGTACCAGACGTGAGTTGCCCTAGGTTTGCTTTCTTGCAGCGCTGGATGCACGGGGGAATCAGCTCCGCCCAACGTGCACGCAGGTGATTACCAACGCACAGGTTATATAGACTCAAAACATACATATTCACCATTTTTCTCAAAAAAAGGCAGCCCTATGATAATCATTTCTTGGAATTCATTTACGTAGTCTCCTCCCCGTCATGCCTGCTCAGTGATTTGAGTCGGTGGCCCTCAAGGGGTCTCTGGTGGTCGTCAGTGGTCGCGCAGCCGTGTTTGCTGGATGACCCTCTTCTTGCAGGCACGCGCAGTATCCTCGCCGTGGATGCACCTGTCCGTAACAACTTACTTCATAAGATTAATATCTCCAAACCTATTGTCCGGTTGGGTAGGGACTGTACGTGGAACGTAGGAGCATTGTACATTGCCATGGTCAGTTAGCTTCATTACCTGTTACCTTGATTACAAACTAATTATTCCAAGCTAATCATTGTGTAGTTTCTGTCTCACGGCCTCTATCCCACGATGACATTTTCCCCTTTTTGGAAGTTTCCTTCCAGGCCTTGAGTAGCTTTCTGGTTAGCATAAGTTTTCTTATAGCTAAGCTTCTATATTTTCTACAGTTCCCTCCTTTTGGTTTTTTTTGCATCCCTGCAATTATTTATATCTCCAAGCTCCTTGCAATTTTACTATTATACTAGAAAGACAGGGTATACAACATGGAAAAATCACTGTTATACATACGATCCCTTTATTCCAATAAGCATGATTTTGCAATTGCATTAAAAAAAAAAAAAAATTTGCAGGCACAACGAATACTGAGTTACCTGTTCGTCTCCATCCAGAAGGCTCGTTTTCACTGGAATATAAGTTCCAGGTACCGCTAAAAGTCTCCCAAATAAAACTTCTGCTGGAGATGCACCCACTGGTTGCCTCGGTGTGTTTCTAATGTCCCAAAGTAGTAAATTTAGCGCTTCTGGCCACTTCAAGCCAGTTTGTTTACAGGTTTTAACTAATTTGGCTTTGATCGTCCTAGTCATCCTTTCTACTTGCCCTGATGATTGTGGGTGATAAGGTGTGCGCAATTGCATCTTGATATTTCATGAATGATAAAGTTGCACTAAAATTGCGGCAGAGAAATGTGCTCCTCTGTCCGAGTCAATTATTTCAGGAACTCCGTACCTAGGTATTCTGTCTTTCAACAGAGCTTTAACCACCGCTTTTGAGTCGTTCTTTCGAGTTGGGAAAGCCTCCACCCAGCCGTGGAGATATTAGCCTGTGCAGGCTGCCCATGGACGTGCTGGTAGCCGGGGATGGACGCCGGCAACAGCAGGGGGGCTGGGGCCACCGCTGTGCCCTCTGCGCCAGTGCCACCGGATTCCCCAGGCATGGAGCTACTGCCTTGGGTGCCGTTTTCCCTGGACCCCCTGTGCTCCCTCCCCCTCCCACACAGGCACGGAGCGGTTCTGGAGAAACAGCTTTTAATTGACAAAACACAAGAGAAAAGGTCCCATCAAAGCTACTCCAACCCCCCTCCCTCCCTCCCCCCCCCCCCCCCCAAATACACCACCCCTCCTCCCCCATCCCCCACTCCCCCCACCTCCACCTCATCCCTGCTCGGGCTCTACTTCCCCCCCTGCCACCCGCGTGCTGCCTGCCAGAGCCCTGCGCTTGCTGGCCGGCTTTGGCAAGGCGCTCTGCCCCCGCTTCTTCCCCCGCTTCTCGCAGGCGGCAGCCTGGGACGGTGGCAGGGCCATCCCCGCAGCCCCCCACGGCTCCTGGGGCTCCATCCCCATGGTGTAGAACTCTCCCAGGCTCAGGATGGCGTCGGTGGTCTCGGGGATGCTGTAGTCGGGGGTGAGCAGCTCCTCGGGCAGGGAGAGCGAGGCAAAGTGGCAGTGGGGGGTGGCTGTGCTGGTGCCACCAAGCTCCCCAGGCACAGGGCTGCTGCTGCTGAAAGCATCCTGGCTGACCCCCACCGTGTCCAGGGAGCAACCAAAGATCCTTAGGGCCTCTTCAAGAGGCACCTCCTCGGGCACGGTGAGGTCACCTGCCAGGTCCCCAAGGACTTGGTTCTGGGAGGCAGCAGAAGGGCAGGAGTGGTCGTTGCTGCCCAGGGGGATGTTGCTGCCCAGGTGTGCCTCCGCAGTGGTGGCCGTGCCGTAGATAGGGAGCTGGGCAGGCTGCTCCTCGACGTGCTGGTAGCCGGCGATGGATGTTGGCAGCACGGGGGAGGCAAGGGCCACCGTGTTCCCTTCTGCGCCTGTGCCACCATGGTCCCCGTGCATAGGGCTGCTGCCGGCATCCTCGTGGCTGGCCTCCACCCCGTCCAGGGAGCAACCCAAGAGGCTTAGGGCCTCTTGGAGAAGCTCCTCATCGGAGACCTCAAGGTCTCTTGCCAGGTCCTCCAGGGCTTGGCTGGGGGAGTCATGGCTGCCCGGGGGGATGTTGGTGTCCGGGTGTGCCCCTGCAGGAGTGGCCGTGCCGCAGATGTCGGTCTGGGCAGGCTGCCCCTCGATGTGCTGGTAGCCGGGGATAGACATCGGCAACACCAGGGTGGCTGGGGCCACCGCTCTTCCCTCTGCACGGGTGCCACAGGAGTCCCCAGGCATGGGGCTGCTGCCAGGAACATCCTGACTGGTCCCCACCACATCCAAGGAGCAACCAAAGAGCCTTAGGGCCTCTTGGAGAAGCTCCTCCTCAGAGACTTCAAAGTCTCCATCCGGGTGCCCAGGGGCTTGGTGGTGGGGGCCAGCAGAGGGGCTGCGGGGGGTGTCAGGGCCCGGGGGGATGTTGGTGCCCGGGTGTGCCCGCGCAGGGGTGGCCGTGCCTGAGCTGTTGATGTGGGCAGGCTGCCCCTCGATGTGCCGGTAGCCAGGGATGGACATCAGCCGTGCTGGGGGGGCTGGGGCTTCCACTCTGCCCTGATAGTTTTGGGGTGTGACGTGTGGCGGCTGTCCCTGCGGGGTCAGAGGGGCTGCCCAGGCTGGGAGGGTCCTGCAGCCCCTGGGGCCCCCCCACAGGGCAGCACCCGGCAGAGAAGCGGTGCCATGGCTGAGCGTGGAGCTGGCCGGGGGAGGCAGGCTGGTGACCGTCCACTCGATGTGGAAGACCCGGGGGTCGAAGAAGCAGCCGCATGGAGCCCTCTGCAGACCTGTGTGGGTGAGAGGAAGCTGTGCTGGGCCAGGGGGTTGGGGCCCTCCAAGGACAGCCACCGAGCTGGCCCCGATGGCCGACATCCCCCAGCTCTGTGCTGGGCACGTGGGGAGCTTGTGGCCGGGGTGCTCCGCGCGGGGTGAGCTGCTGTGCTGGTGGGACAGGCTTGCAAAGCAGGGAGGAGACTGGCTTCTAGGAGGTGAAGCGGGAGAGATGGCCCCAAGCATTGGGGAAGTTCTCTGGGACTTGGATTTCCTGGGCACGCATCAGCCAGGCGAGAGCAGGGACGCTTGCCTGGGCTTGCTGAAGCCCTGTGCCAAAAGTGCCCTGGGGACAGGGCTGATGGGGATGCTGGGCGTGCGCGGGGGCCGGGGATGGTGAAGGCGCCGGGGTGGCAGAGCAGCCAGGGGTGCCGTACCTGGTGGTGGTAGTGCCTGGGGGCCCTGGGGTGCCACGTGCAGTGAGGGTGCCCAGGCTGCGGGGAAGGGCTGCTGCTGGTGGGGCAGTGGGCACAGGTTGGCTGCGCCTGGAAGAGAGACAGGAGCGATGGCCGGTGGTCATCTCCACTCTTGCCCCCAAGAACCATCCTGGGGTGCAGGGGTCAGGGTGGGTCTGTACCTTGGAGGTAGAAGGTGTGGGGAAGGAGAAAAGTCTGCGGGAGCCGGGGTGCCAGGGGGTCCCGGGGGCCGCGCGGTGGGAGCCGCAGTGGTGGTGGTGCCATGTTGCGTTCTGGCTGTTGGCTGCTAAGGACTCTCTGGCGTCTCCCAGGAAGGAATGTGGGGTCTCCGCGTGTTCCGCCCCGCCCCAACAGCCTCCCCAGCCCCTCCTGCCTGGGGAGGGAAAGGGTTCAGGGGGGGCCTTGCTGCATTCCCAGAGCTGGCATCTCCTTGGGATTTGTGGGACTTGGTGGGACAAGTGCCATGCTTGGAGTGCTGGCATGGAGGCTGCAGGCTGTTCAGGAGGGGTAGGCAGGGCAGGCGAGGTGGAGGGCTCGCACTCTGTGTAAGGGAGAGGTTGGATGGTACAGCCCTTCCAGTCAGCAAGGATGTGGTGGAGAGCCTCTGGGTGAGGGTGAGGGGCATGGAAAACAAAGCAGCTGTTGCAGTGGGTGTCTGCTACCGATGGCCCAGCCGGGATGCCCGCACTGCGGAGTTATTCGATAGGCCCTGAGGAGAAATCTCTGGACGAGCAGCCCTTGTCCTGAATGCAGATTTCGACTTCCCAGACATCCGCTGCTTGTCCGAACAGCGGATTCGTTGCCTGGTGTGCAATAAGCCGATTCTGACACACATAGGAGACATATTGCTTTTTATTCAGGCCTGGGTGCTGGGTGGATTTCCACAAATCAAGCACACCTAATGCCCGTTCTCTGTCATATTTATACACAAACCTTCCAAATTAGGAGACTCCCAATTACAACGATTGGTTCAGATTTCTTCTGCTAGGATGCAAACTAGAAGGCATGCTCGGTTCTTTTCTCGGCCTTTATCTTTGGGTAGGTGGTATAATTTGGGTAGGGGGCTCATGGGTCGGTGGTTGCGGAGACCCTGGCCCAAATGACCTTTCCCCTAGTTTCTCAATACTTCTGGCACTCCCAAATGGTTCTTCAGGGTCTGTTGATCAGACTAACGATGTATGGGTTATGCTTCTACCTCTTGACAAGCACGTCTTCCTTGACACCTTGTCTGGGTAAATAGGAACTGACATAATGGTAGCACTGGACAATGGCCATCCTCAGGAGTCCCTAGCCGCTATTTACAAAACTCTCTGTGACATCCTGAACTGTGAAAAACTATCTGGAACATTCTTAACAGTGGAACTATGAAAAACAATTTGAAACTTTTTAGCTGCAGATTCAGGATTAACTTTTAACCTCGATGAAGGATATCATGGTCAGACTGAAAGCACGCGATTAAACTTGAAAAAATCAAGGTATGGAAGGATTATTCACTGTATAAAATCGTCTCATAAGCAGCGCGCTCTGTTGCCCTGTGGAAGGTATAATGTCATCACTGGCACGACTGGTAATTTTCCGTTTCTTTCCTAGTACAAGGATGCATTGATGAAGGCAAATCCAGGGGTACGGGTGGTGCCCCACAACAAAGCAACCTGTGGAACCCCAGACATCGCCTGTTACAAAGAGGAAAAAGCAGGCTCTGCAAAAGAGTTACCAAGCCTGAGGAAAGGGGCCAAAAGTGAAGCAATGCCACAGCATAACTTTGGGATGGCAGGTGAGATTTCCATCCCTGTTCCTCAAAGGGAACAGCCTCGTTTTGTTTGAGGATGCGGTGTTGGAATCAAAGCGCAAGGCCAGTTTTCTTTACTGCAGACTGTGCTGTAGTGCAAATACCTTTCGTGTCCCACATGGAGTTGCCAGGTGCGGTGGGTGGACCCTGGCTGGGGGCCAGGTGCCCACCAGAGCCACTCTAACTCCTCTCATCGTTCCCCTGCTCCAGCATGGAGGAGTCCCTCTCACGGGAGACAGTCCTTCACCAACTCCTCCAACGTGAGTCTCTCTCCCACGGGGTGCAGACCTTCAGGAGCAGACTGCTCCAGCGTGGGTCCCCCACGGGGTCACAAGTCCTGCCAGCAAACCTGCTCTGGCGTGGGCTCCTCTCTCCACGGGTCCACAGGTCCTGCCAGGAGCTTGCTCCAGTGTGGGCTTCCCATGGTCCACAGCCTCCTTCAGGTGCCTCCACCTGCTCCGGCGTGGGGTCCTCCACGGGCTGCAGGTGGACTCTCTACACCCCCTCATCCTTCCTCCATGGGCTGCAGGGGGACAGCCTGCTTCACCATGGTCTTCACCACGGGCTGCAGGGGGATCTCTGCTCCGGTGCCTGGAGCACCTCCTGCCCCTCCTTCTGCACTGGCCTTGGTGCCTGAAAAGTTTCTTAAGTCTTCTCCCTCCTCTCTCCGGCTGCAAAAGCTCCCTTTCTAACTGTTTTTTTCCTTCTTAACTATGTTATCACAGAGGCGCTGATTGGCTTGGCCTTGGCCAGCGGCAGGTCCATCTTGGAGCCGGCTGGCATTGGCTCTATCAGACACAGGGGAAGCTTCTGGCAGCTTCTCACAGAAGCCACCCCTGTAGCCCGCCCCCGCTACCAAAACCTTGCCACGCAAATCCAACACACTGTGCAATAAAGTTTAAAGGGCTTAGAATAGTCTGGAAGCCCCAAAGCTGGAGCTTGCATTAATGCTCCCTTTAATGCACAAAAGGCTTTTTCTCGTTCAGGACCCCAAGCTATTGGTTCCACCTCCTCATATTTCATTGCCTCGTTAAGAGGTTTCGCTATGTCACTAAATCCAGGAATCCATGGCCTACAAAATCCCACTTGTCCTAAAAATCCCCTTAATTGTTTCTTTGTTACTGGTCTGGGAATTTCTTGTCTAGCTCTTACCTGTTCTGGATCTACTTCTTCACCTGTTGTTGACAGAGTTGCAGTTTGGATAGAGATGCACGGTGCCCCTTGTTTGCAAGTTGGATGCACAGATATTCAATATCCCGCGTACAATCTTCAGCCGTATGGCTTGCTAGTAACAGATCATCGACATACTGAATCAAGACAGAACCGCCAGGAAATTTTAAGTCTCTTAGCTGGTTTCTGAGAATTTGAGAAAAAAATAGTTGGTGAACTAGTGAACCCTTGTGGCAAGCGTGTCCAAGTCAACTGTTTCCCTTGCCAAGTAAAAGCAAAAATCGATTGACTTTCTTCAGCAATGGGTATGCTAAAACCTGCTCCTGTTAAATCCAAACCAGTAACATATTGTGCCCATACAATACAGGTGTTTGGGTAAGAATGAAACTCGGGTCAGGGACAAGAGGGGGTGGGGAAATTACATGCTCATTTACTGCGCGGAGATCTTGAACAAATCTGTCTTCCGGATCCCCATCCTTATCTAATCGAAGTTTACTTACTGGCAAGATTGGAGTATGAGATGGACTTTGCATTCCTTGAGTATTCCTTTTTCTAAGAAAACTGCAATCCGTTTTTGAGTACTCGGAATAGCCTCATCTGCAATCGGGTACTGTTTACTTGATGGAGGTGACCCTCCTTTTGTGTTCATTATTACCGGTTCTGCGGCTAACGATAATCCTATCTCATCACCAGAGCTGCTCCACGGTTCCCGGGGAAGTGCTTCAAGTCCTTTTGGGATTTTAAAAGCCGACCAAATTCCTGCAAAAGATCACGTCCTAGCAAAGACACAGGTGAATTTGGAGGTACCACAGATCTTCCCCATACCATTTTTTCTGCAATGATCATTGGAAGTGGGGTCGAAATAGATTTTATTTCTTGTCCAACAACCCCTCTTATAAGTACCTTTTCTTTAGAAATCCATGTTTGTGGGAGTGCATCATTCCAAAGGGACAAGGTTGCTCCTGTGTCTACTAAAAATTCAACAAAAAGTCCGTTTAGCTTTGCAGTAATTTGTCCGTACTCGTTTACCTTCACTCCTGCATTCGACATCTTCGCAGTCCTTCGGCAAGCATGGAGTTCAGCTTATTATTTTTCTGTTGTGAGTGAGGGCACGGTGGATACGGTGGATTTGATCCTCGTCCAGCACTTCCTGGGCGGAGTGGGCACTCCCGCTGGGCATGTCCTATCTTCCCCCAGGAAAAACACTCTAAAAGGTTAGGATTAGATTGGTTGGGGAAAGGAGGAAAGGGAGCCCTTTCCATCAGTCTTTTTCCGTCAGTTATGGCTAAATTCCAGTTGGGGTCCTCAGTGGGCCAGGGATTTAATCCTTGACCTCTCTGAGCAATTTCTCAGTCCTTTTGAAGAATTTTCTCTCCTCATCCATCTGGAATAGTTCTCTCAGCAAAGTTTTCATGTCACTCCAGTTAGGGGTGTAATCAGTGACTATTCCAGCTAGCATTTGTGCACATCCATCTGCATCATCTCTTAATCTTGGCATTTTACTTTGCCACATGATCAAGTCACCTTGTTTCCAAGGTTTGTGGCGCATCACAGCAGTCACTGCAGGGCCATCAGGAGGAGCTCCTGGTCCTGCTCTGGGATTTGGGATGCAGTGCAGTTTCATGGCAAACATCCCTGCTTGGGGAAGGTCAGTTTCCTCGGCCTCAGGGGCAGAGGGAAGCGAGCTTACCCGTAGTTTAGATGGCTTACGTCTTTGATAAGACCAATCATACCAAATGTACCAATAATCAATACTTGGACTTGCAGCATCTTCTAAAATGATCCTTAGAAATGTTAACTTATGGGGCTTAAAAGTTCCTTTGGGGGGGGGCAAATATCCATAGGTCCTCCCCCTCGAGTTCGAGTTAGGAACGGCCATTCCTCCTGACACAACCCAATCAGTCTTGTCTTTTGTAAAGTCTGTGCGCCATAAATCTTACTCCAATTTTCTAAAACCTCAGCAAGGGGCGTCCCCCTTTCAATGCTGGGTGTAGTTCCCGTTTCTTAAATTTCTTTTCCTCTTACCAAATCTTTAGCAAGTTTAAACACAAGAGTACTCCCAGTATTGTCTGGAATCACCCGTGTCCAAGTCTCTTAGGTGAACGCACCTATTTTTGTTATGCCAGCAATGAGCGTTGGTCACGGGTTTGTCCAGAGAATTAGCTGGTGCTCCTTCCTCTTGCGTCCTAGGGTCCCACCTGGGTCGCCATCTGTAAAAGGGTATGAGAAATGTACCAGACGTGAGTTGCCCTAGGTTTGCTTTCTTGCAGCGCTGGATGCACAGGGGAATCGGCTCTGCCCAATGTGCACGCAGGTGATTACCAACGCACAGGTTATATAGACTCAAAACATACATATTCACCATTTTTCTCAAAAAAAGGCAGCCCTATGATAATCATTTCTTGGAATTCATTTACGTAGTCTCCTCCCCGTCACACATGCTCAGTGATTTGAGTCGGTGGCCCTCAAGGGGTCTCTGGTGGTCGTCAGTGGTCGCGCAGCCGTGTTTGCTGGATGACCCTCTTCTTGCAGGCACGCGCAGTATCCTCGCCGTGGATGCACCTGTCCGTAACAACTTACTTCATAAGATTAATATTCCCGGGCCTAGTGTCCGGTTGGGTAGGGACTGTACGCGGAACGTAGGAGTATTGTACATTGCCATGGTCAGTTAGCTTCATTACCTGTTACCTTGATTACAAACTAATTATTCCAAGCTAATCATTGTGTAGTTTCTGTCTCACGGCCTCTATCCCACGATGACATTTTCCCCTTTTTGGAAGTTTCCTTCCAGGCCTTGAGTAGCTTTCTGGTTAGCATAAGTTTTCTTATAGCTAAGCTTCTATATTTTCTACAGTTCCCTCCTTTTGTTTTTTTTGCATCCCTGCAATTATTTATATCTCCAAGCTCCTTGCAATTTTACTATTATACTAGAAAGACAGGGTATACAACATGGAAAAATCACTGTTATACATACGATCCCTTGATACCAATAAGCATGATTTTGCAATTGCATTAAAAAAAAAAAAAAAAAATTTGCAGGCACAATGAATACTGAGTTACCTGTTCGTCTCCATCCAGAAGGCTCGTTTTCACTGGAATATAAGTTCCAGGTACCGCTAAAAGTCTCCCAAATAAAACTTCTGCTGGAGATGCACCCACTGGTTGCCTCGGTGTGTTTCTAATGTCCCAAAGTAGTAAATTTAGCGCTTCTGGCCACTTCAAGCCAGTTTGTTTACAGGTTTTAACTAATTTGGCTTTGATCGTCCTAGTCATCCTTTCTACTTGCCCTGATGATTGTGGGTGATAAGGTGTGCGCAATTGCATCTTGATATTTCATGAATGATAAAGTTGCACTAAAATTGCGGCAGAGAAATGTGCTCCTCTGTCCGAGTCAATTATTTCAGGAACTCCATACCTAGGTATTCTGTCTTTCAACAGAGCTTTAACCACCGCTTTTGAGTCGTTCTTTCGAGTTGGGAAAGCCTCCACCCAGCCGTGGAGATATTAGCCTGTGCAGGCTGCCCATGGACGTGCTGGTAGCCGGGGATGGACGCCGGCAACAGCAGGGGGGCTGGGGCCACCGCTGTGCCCTCTGCACCAGTGCCACCGGATTCCCCAGGCATGGAGCTACTGCCTTGGGTGCCGTTTTCCCTGGACCCCCCTGTGCTCCCTCCCCCTCCCACACAGGCACGGAGCGGTTCTGGAGAAACAGCTTTTAATTGACAAAACACAAGAGAAAAGGTCCCATCAAAGCTACTCCAACCCCCCTCCCTCCCTCCCCCCCCCCCCCCCCAAATACACCACCCCTCCTCCCCCATCCCCCACTCCCCCCACCTCCACCTCATCCCTGCTCGGGCTCTACTTCCCCCCCTGCCACCCGCGTGCTGCCTGCCAGAGCCCTGCGCTTGCTGGCCGGCTTTGGCAAGGCGCTCTGCCCCCGCTTCTTCCCCCCGCTTCTCGCAGGCGGCAGCCTGGGACGGTGGCAGGGCCATCCCCGCAGCCCCCCACGGCTCCTGGGGCTCCATCCCCATGGTGTAGAACTCTCCCAGGCTCAGGATGGCGTCGGTGGTCTCGGGGATGCTGTAGTCGGGGGTGAGCAGCTCCTCGGGCAGGGAGAGCGAGGCAAAGTGGCAGTGGGGGGTGGCTGTGCTGGTGCCACCAAGCTCCCCAGGCACAGGGCTGCTGCTGAAAGCATCCTGGCTGACCCCCACCGTGTCCAGGGAGCAACCAAAGATCCTTAGGGCCTCTTCAAGAGGCACCTCCTCGGGCACGGTGAGGTCACCTGCCAGGTCCCCAAGGACTTGGTTCTGGGAGGCAGCAGAAGGGCAGGAGTGGTCGTTGCTGCCCAGGGGGATGTTGCTGCCCAGGTGTGCCTCCGCAGTGGTGGCCGTGCCGTAGATAGGGAGCTGGGCAGGCTGCTCCTCGACGTGCTGGTAGCCGGCGATGGATGTTGGCAGCACGGGGGAGGCAAGGGCCACCGTGTTCCCTTCTGCGCCTGTGCCACCATGGTCCCCGTGCATAGGGCTGCTGCCGGCATCCTCGTGGCTGGCCTCCACCCCGTCCAGGGAGCAACCCAAGAGGCTTAGGGCCTCTTGGAGAAGCTCCTCATCGGAGACCTCAAGGTCTCTTGCCAGGTCCTCCAGGGCTTGGCTGGGGGAGTCATGGCTGCCCGGGGGGATGTTGGTGTCCGGGTGTGCCCCTGCAGGAGTGGCCGTGCCGCAGATGTCGGTCTGGGCAGGCTGCCCCTCGATGTGCTGGTAGCCGGGGATAGACATCGGCAACACCAGGGTGGCTGGGGCCACCGCTCTTCCCTCTGCACGGGTGCCACAGGAGTCCCCAGGCATGGGGCTGCTGCCAGGAACATCCTGACTGGTCCCCACCACATCCAAGGAGCAACCAAAGAGCCTTAGGGCCTCTTGGAGAAGCTCCTCCTCAGAGACTTCAAAGTCTCCATCCGGGTGCCCAGGGGCTTGGTGGTGGGGGCCAGCAGAGGGGCTGCGGGGGGTGTCAGGGCCCGGGGGGATGTTGGTGCCCGGGTGTGCCCGCGCAGGGGTGGCCGTGCCTGAGCTGTTGATGTGGGCAGGCTGCCCCTCGATGTGCCGGTAGCCAGGGATGGACATCAGCCGTGCTGGGGGGGCTGGGGCTTCCACTCTGCCCTGATAGTTTTGGGGTGTGACGTGTGGCGGCTGTCCCTGCGGGGTCAGAGGGGCTGCCCAGGCCGGGAGGTTCCTGCAGCCCCTGGGGCCCCCCCACAGGGCAGCACCCGGCAGAGAAGCGGTGCCATGGCTGAGCGTGGAGCTGGCCGGGGGAGGCAGGCTGGTGACCGTCCACTCGATGTGGAAGACGCGGGGGTCGAAGAAGCAGCCGCATGGAGCCCTCTGCAGACCTGTGTGGGTGAGAGGGAGCTGTGCTGGGCCAGGGGGTTGGGGCCCTCCAAGGACAGCCACCGAGCTGGCCCCGATGGCCGACATCCCCCAGCTCTGTGCTGGGCACGTGGGGAGCTTGTGGCCGGGGTGCTCCGCGCGGGGTGAGCTGCTGTGCTGGTGGGACAGGCTTGCAAAGCAGGGAGGAGACTGGCTTCTAGGAGGTGAAGCGGGAGAGATGGCCCCAAGCATTGGGGAAGTTCTCTGGGACTTGGATTTCCTGGGCACGCATCAGCCAGGCGAGAGCAGGGACGCTTGCCTGGGCTTGCTGAAGCCCTGTGCCAAAGTGCCCTGGGGACAGGGCTGATGGGGATGCTGGGCGTGCGCGGGGGCCGGGGATGGTGAAGGCGCCGGGGTGGCAGAGCAGCCAGGGGTGCCGTACCTGGTGGTGGTAGTGCCTGGGGGCCCTGGGGTGCCACGTGCAGTGAGGGTGCCCAGGCTGCGGGGAAGGGCTGCTGCTGGTGGGGCAGTGGGCACAGGTTGGCTGCGCCTGGAAGAGAGACAGGAGCGATGGCCGGTGGTCATCTCCACTCTTGCCCCCAAGAACCATCCTGGGGTGCAGGGGTCAGGGTGGGTCTGTACCTTGGAGGTAGAAGGTGTGGGGAAGGAGAAAAGTCTGCGGGAGCCGGGGTGCCAGGGGGTCCCGGGGGCCGCGCGGTGGGAGCCGCAGTGGTGGTGGTGCCATGTTGCGTTCTGGCTGTTGGCTGCTAAGGACTCTCTGGCGTCTCCCAGGAAGGAATGTGGGGTCTCCGCGTGTTCCGCCCCGCCCCAACAGCCTCCCCAGCCCCTCCTGCCTGGGGAGGGAAAGGGTTCAGGGGGGGCCTTGCTGCATTCCCAGAGCTGGCATCTCCTTGGGATTTGTGGGACTTGGTGGGACGAGTGCCATGCTTGGAGTGCTGGCATGGAGGCTGCAGGCTGTTCAGGAGGGGTAGGCAGGGCAGGCGAGGTGGAGGGGTCACACTCTGTGTAAGGGAGAGGTTGGATGGTACAGCCCTTCCAGTCAGCAAGGATGTGGTGGAGAGCCTCTGGGTGAGGCTGAGGGGCATGGAAAACAAAGCAGCTGTTGCAGTGGGTGTCTGCTACCGATGGCCCAGCCGGGATGCCCGCACTGCGGAGTTATTCGATAGGCCCTGAGGAGAAATCTCTGGACGAGCAGCCCTTGTCCTGAATGCAGATTTCGACTTCCCAGACATCCGCTGCTTGTCCGAACAGCGGATTCGTTGCCTGGTGTGCAATAAGCCGATTCTGACACACATAGGAGACATATTGCTTTTATTCAGGCCTGGGTGCTGGGTGGATTTCCACAAATCAAGCACACCTAATGCCTGTTCTCTGTCATATTTATACACAAACCTTCCAAATTAGGAGACTCCCAGTTACAACGATTGGTTCAGATTTCTTCTGCTAGGATGCAAACTAGAAGGCATGCTCGGTTCTTTTCTCGGCCTTTATCTTTGGGTAGGTGGTATAATTTGGGTAGGGGGCTCATGGGTCGGTGGTTGCGGAGACCCTGGCCCAAATGACCTTTCCCCTAGTTTCTCAATACTTCTGGCACTCCCAAATGGTTCTTCAGGGTCTGTTGATCAGACTAACGATGTATGGGTTATGCTTCTACCTCTTGACAAGCACGTCTTCCTTGACACCTTGTCTGGGTAAATAGGAACTGACATAATGGTAGCACTGGACAACGGCCATCCTCAGGAGTCCCTAGCCGCTATTTACAAAACTCTCTGTGACATCCTGAACTGTGAAAAACTATCTGGAACATTCTTAACTATGGAACTATGAAAAACAATTTGAAACTTTTTAGCTGCAGATTCAGGATTAACTTTTAACCTCGATGAAGGATATCATGGTCAGACTGAAAGCACGCGATTAAACTTGAAAAAATCAAGGTATGGAAGGATTATTCACTGTATAAAATCGTCTCATAAGCAGCGCGCTCTGTTGCCCTGTGGAAGGTATAATGTCATCGCTGGCACGACTGGTAATTTTCCGTTTCTTTCCTAGTACAAGGATGCATTGATGAAGGCAAATCCAGGGGTCAGGTGGTGCCCCACAACAAAGCAACCTGTGGAACCCCAGACATCGCCTGTTACAAAGAGGAAAAAGCAGGCTCTGCAAAAGAGTTACCAAGCCTGAGGAAAGGGGCCAAAAGTGAAGCAATGCCACAGCATAACTTTGGGATGGCAGGTGAGATTTCCATCCCTGTTCCTCAAAGGGAACAGCCTCGTTTTGTTTGAGGATGCGGTGTTGGAATCAAAGCGCAAGGCCAGTTTTCTTTACTGCAGACTGTGCTGTAGTGCAAATACCTTTCGTGTCCCACATGGAGTTGCCAGGTGCGGTGGGTGGACCCTGGCTGGGGGCCAGGTGCCCACCAGAGCCACTCTAACTCCTCTCATCGTTCCCCTGCTCCAGCATGGAGGAGTCCCTCTCACGGGAGACAGTCCTTCACCAACTCCTCCAACGTGAGTCTCTCTCCCACGGGGTGCAGACCTTCAGGAGCAGACTGCTCCAGCGTGGGTCCCCCACGGGGTCACAAGTCCTGCCAGCAAACCTGCTCTGGCGTGGGCTCCTCTCTCCACGGGTCCACAGGTCCTGCCAGGAGCTTGCTCCAGCGCGGGCTTCCCACGGTCCACAGCCTCCTTCAGGTGCCTCCACCTGCTCTGGCGTGGGGTCCTCCATGGGCTGCAGGTGGACTCTCTACACCCCCTCATCCTTCCTCCATGGGCTGCAGGGGGACAGCCTGCTTCACCATGGTCTTCACCACGGGCTGCAGGGGGATCTCTGCTCCGGTGCCTGGAGCACCTCCTGCCCCTCCTTCTGCACAGGCCTTGGTGTCTGAAAAGTTTCTTAAGTCTTCTCCCTCCTCTCTCCGGCTGCAAAAGCTCCCTTTCTAACTGGTTTTTTTCCTTCTTAACTATGTTATCACAGAGGCGCTGATTGGCTTGGCCTTGGCCAGCGGCGGGTCCGTCTTGGAGCCGGCTGGCATTGGCTCTATCAGACACAGGGGAAGCTTCTGGCAGCTTCTCACAGAAGCCACCCCTGTAGCCCCCCCCGCTACCAAAACCTTGCCACGCAAATCCAACACACTGTGCAATAAAGTTTAAAGGGCTTAGAATAGTCTGGAAGCCCCAAAGCTGGAGCTTGCATTAATGCTCCCTTTAATGCACAAAAGGCTTTTTCTCGTTCAGGACCCCAAGCTATTGGTTCCACCTCCTCATATTTCATTGCCTCGTTAAGAGGTTTCGCTATGTCACTAAATCCAGGAATCCATGGCCTACAAAATCCCACTTGTCCTAAAAATCCCCTTAATTGTTTCTTTGTTACTGGTCTGGGAATTTCTTGTCTAGCTCTTACCTGTTCTGGATCTACTTCTCACCCTGTTGTTGACAGAGTTGCAGTTTGGATAGAGATGCACGGTGCCCCTTGTTTGCAAGGTGGATGCACAGATATTCAATGGCTTGCTAGTAACAGATCATCGACATACTGAATCAAGACAGAACCGCCAGGAATTTTTAAGTCTCTTAGCTGGTTTCTGAGAATTTGAGAAAAAAATAGTTGGTGAACTAGTGAACCCTTGTGGCAAGCGTGTCCAAGTCAACTGTTTCCCTTGCCAAGTAAAAGCAAAAATCGATTGACTTTCTTCAGCAATGGGTATGCTAAAACCTGCTCCTGTTAAATCCAAACCAGTAACATATTGTGCCCATACAATACAGGTGTTTGGGTAAGAATGAAACTCGGGTCAGGGACAAGAGGGGGTGGGGAAATTACATGCTCATTTACTGCGCGGAGATCTTGAACAAATCTGTCTTCCGGATCCCCATCCTTATCTAATCGAAGTTTACTTACTGGCAAGATTGGAGTATGAGATGGACTTTGCATTCCTTGAGTATTCCTTTTTCTAAGAAAACTGCAATCCGTTTTTGAGTACTCGGAATAGCCTCATCTGCAATCGGGTACTGTTTCACTTGATGGAGGTGACCCTCCTTTTGTGTTCATTATTACCGGTTCTGCGGCTAACGATAATCCTATCTCATCACCAGAGCTGCTCCACGGTTCCCGGGAAGTGCTTCAAGTCCTTTGGGATTTTAAAAGCCGACCAAATTCCTGCAAAAGATCACGTCCTAGCAAAGACACAGGTGAATTTGGAGGTACCACAGATCTTCCCCATACCATTTTTTCTGCAATGATCATTGGAAGTGGGGTCGAAATAGATTTTATTTCTTGTCCAACAACCCCTCTTATAAGTACCTTTTCTTTAGAAATCCATGTTTGTGGGAGTGCATCATTCCAAAGGGACAAGGTTGCTCCTGTGTCTACTAAAAATTCAACAAAAAGTCCGTTTAGCTTTGCAGTAATTTGTCCGTACTCGTTTACCTTCACTCCTGCATTCGACATCTTCGCAGTCCTTCGGCAAGCATGGAGTTCAGCTTATTATTTTTCTGTTGTGAGTGAGGGCACGGTGGATACGGTGGATTTGATCCTCGTCCAGCACTTCCTGGGCGGAGTGGGCACTCCCGCTGGGCATGTCCTATCTTCCCCCAGGAAAAACACTCTAAAAGGTTAGGATTAGATTGGTTGGGGAAAGGAGGAAAGGGAGCCCTTTCCATCAGTCTTTTTCCGTCAGTTGTGGCTAAATTCCAGTTGGGGTCCTCAGTGGGCCAGGGATTTAATCCTTGACCTCTCTGAGCAATTTCTCAGTCCTTTGAAGAATTTTCTCTCCCTCATCCATCTGGAATAGTTCTCTCAGCAAAGTTTTCATGTCACTCCAGTTAGGTGTGTACTCAGTGACTATTCCAGCTAGCATTTGTGCACATCCATCTGCATCATCTCTTAATCTTGGCATTTTACTTTGCCACATGATCAAGTCACCTTGTTTCCCAGGTTTGTGGCGCATCACAGCAGTCACTGCAGGGCCATCAGGAGGAGCTCCTGGTCCTGCTCTGGGATTTGGGATGCAGTGCAGTTTCATGGCAAACATCCCTGCTTGGGAAGGTCAGTTTCCTCGGCCTCAGGGGCAGAGGGAAGCGAGCTTACCCGTAGTTTAGATGGCTTACGTCTTTGATAAGACCAATCATACCAAATGTACCAATAATCAATACTTGGACTTGCAGTATCTTCTAAAATGATCCTTAGAAATGTTAACTTATGGGCTTAAAAGTTCCTTTGGGGGGGGGGGCAAATATCCATAGGTCCTCCCCCTCGAGTTCGAGTTAGGAACGGCCATTCCTCCTGACACAACCCAATCAGTCTTGTCTTTTGTAAAGTCTGTGCCCCATAAATCTTACTCCAATTTTCTAAAACCTCAGCAAGGGCGTCCCCCTTTCAACGCTGGGTGTAGTTCCCGTTTCTTAAATTTCTTTTCCTCTTACCAAATCTTTAGCAAGTTTAAAACACAAGAGTACTCCCAGTATTGTCTGAATCACCCGTGTCCAAGTCTCTTAGGTGAACGCACCTATTTTTTGTTATGCCAGCAATGAGCGTTGGTCACGGTTTGTCCAGAGAATTAGCTGGTGCTCCTTCCTCTTGCGTCCTAGGGTCCCACCTGGGTCGCCATCTGTAAAAGGTATGAGAAATGTACCAGACTGAGTTGCCCTAGGTTTGCTTTCTTGCAGCGCTGGATGCACGGGGGAATCGGCTCCGCCAACGTGCACGCAGGTGATTACCAACGCACAGGTTATATAGACTCAAAACATACATATCACATTTTTCTTTTTTCTCAAAAAAAGGCAGCCCTATGATAATCATTTTCTTGAATTCATTTACAGTCTCCTCCCGTCACACATGCTCATGATTTGAGTCGGTGGCCCTCAAGGGTCTCTGGTGGTCGTCAGTGGTCCCGCAGCAGGCACGTGTTGCTGGATGACCCTCCTTCTTGCAGGCACGCGCAGTATCCTCGCCGTGGATGCACCTGTCCGTAACAACTTACTTCATAAGATTAATATTCCCGGGCCTATGTCCGGTTGGGTAGGGACTGTACGTGGAACGTAGGAGCATTGTACATTGCCATGGTCAGTTAGCTTCATTACCTGTTACCTTGTGATTACAAACTAATTATTCCAAGCTAATCATTGTGTAGTTTCTGTCTCAACCTCTTATCCACGATGACATTTTCCCCTTTTTGGAAGTTCCTTCCAGGCCTTGAGTAGCTTTCTGGTTAGCATAAGTTTTCTTATAGCTAAGCTTCTATATTTTCTACATTTCCCTCCTTTGGTTTTTTTTGGCATCCTGCAATTATTTATATCTCCAAGCTCCTCGCAATTTTACTATTATACTAGAAAGACAGGGTATACAACATGGAAAAATCACTGTTATACATACGATCCCTTGATACCAATAAGGCATGATTTGCAATGGCATTAAAAAAAAAAAAAAAAATTTTGCAGGCACAACGAATACT
>NW_026561428.1:0-55279 GCF_028858705.1 Grus americana | reverse complement strand
AATTCTACATACCCAAGAAACCAGGTTGTGTAAAAAAAAAACCAAAACCCAAAAAAAACCCCAAAACCCAACGGTCTGGATGGGCGGGTCCAAAGAGTTCTGGTGAATGGACTTGAATCCATTTGGTGGCCAGTCCCAGAAGCGGTGTTTCCCAGGGCTCAGTACTGGGGCCAGGTCTCCTTAATATCTTTATCAATGATCTGGACGAGGGGCTCGAGTGTGCCCTCAGTAAGTTCGCAGACGACACCAAGTTTTGTGGGAGTGTTGATCTGCTGAAAGGTAGGAAGGGTCTGCAGAGGGATCTGCACAGGCTGGATCGATGGGCTGAGACCAGCTCTATGAGGTTTACCAAGGCTCAGTGCCGGGTCCTGCACTTGGCTCACAGCAACCCCAGGCAACGCTACAGGCTTGGGAAAGAAGAGCGGCTGGAAAGCTGCCTGGCGGAAAAGGACCTGGGGCTGTTGGTCGAGCGCCGGCTGAGGATGAGCCAGCAGCGTGCGCAGGTGGCCAAGGTGGCCAACAGCACCCTGGCTTGTAGCAGAAATCGTGTGGCCAGCGGGACTAGGGCAGTGATCGTCCCCCCCGTAGTCGGCACTGGTGAGGCCGCACCTCGAGAACACCTGTGTTCAGTTTTGGGCCCCTTGCTAGAAGAACGACATGGAGGTGCTGGAGCACGTCCAGAGAAGGGCAATGCAGCGGGTGAAGGGTCTAGAGAAGAAGTCTGATGAGGAGCGGCTGAGGGAACTGGGGTTGTTTAGCCCGGAGAAGAGGAGGCTGAGGGGAGACCTGATGGCTCTCTACAGCTCCCTCAAAGGAGGTGGTAGTGAGGTGGGCGTTGGTCTCTTCACCCAACTAACTAGCAAACGGACAAGAGAAAACGGTCTCAAGTTGCGTCAGGGGAGGTTTAGATTGGCTATGAGGAAAAATTTCTTCACCGACAGAGTGGTCAGGCGTTGGAACAGGCTGCCCAGAGAGGTGCTGGAGTCACCATCCCTGGAGGCGTTCAAAAGACGCGTAGACGTGGCACTTTGGGACGTGGTTTAGTAGACATGGTGGTGTCGGGTCAACGGTTGGACTTGATGATCTCAGAGGTCTTTTCCAACCTTCCGATTCCATGATTCTCTAATTAATGTTTGGGTTAGGGTTAGCGTCAGCCTTATGGTTAAGGTTAGGGTCAGGCTTCGGCTGTTTTTGATTGGACTGTTAGGGTAAGGTTTTGGGTGTTTTTGATTGGACCGTAAGGTTTGTAAATTTAGGGCTAGTGTAATGATTAGGGTTTGGATTCGGTTCAGCATTGGGGTCAGGTTTAGTGTCAGGGTTAGGGGTTGGGGTTTGGCCTGGGGTTACGTTGAGTCTCTGTGTTAGGGTTAGCATTAGGATTCGGGTTAGGGTCAGGTTTAGGGTATTTTTGATTGGCCCATAAGCGTTGTAAGTTTAGGGTTAGGGTTAGGATTAGGGTTAGGGTTAGGTTCATGGTTGGGGTTAAGTTCAGTGTCAGCGTTAGGGTTAGAGGTTAGGAATGGGGTCAGCCTCCGGTTAAATCTTAGTCTATTTTTCATGGAGTTAGTCTTAGGGTTATGGTCAGGATTGTGGTTAGCATTTGGGTTTGGGTCAGGGATCTTGTTAGGGTGAGGGTCGGAGTTAGGGCTAGGGTTATGGTCAGACTTAGGCTATTTTTGGCTGACTGTTAGGTTTTTAATGGTGAGGCTTCGGATTTGGCCTCAGGTTTGGGTAAGGGTCAGCTTGGGGTTTGGGTTATAGGTTAGGGTTTGATTATGGTTAGGGTCAGCCTTAAGGTTCGGGTTAGTTTAAGGGTAAGCCTTCTGGTTCGGATTAGGGTTAGGGTCAGGCCCAGGGTAGCAGTCAGGGGGACGCTTAGGCTATCTTTGGTTGACCGTAAGTATCGTAAGCGTTAGGGTTCAGGTTAGGCCTCGGATTAGTGTTTGGATCAGCCTTTGGGTTAGACTTAGGGTTAGGGTTAGCTTTAGGGTTGGGGTTAGGGCCGGGTTAGGTTTCAGGCTTAAGGTTAGTGTTAAGGTTAGGGTCAGGCTTATGGTTAGGGTTAGGCCCAGGGTCACAGTTAGGGTCAGGCTTAGGTTATTTTTACTTAAACTGTGAGGGTTAGGGTTAGTGTAGGCTTCAGGGTTAGGATCAGGGTTAGGCTTCGGCTATTTGTGATTGGACTGGAATGGTTGAAATTTTAGGGTCAGTCTTACAGTTAGGGTTAGGGTTAGAGCTAGGTTTAGAGTCAGGGTAGGATTATGGCTAGGGTTAGGGTTAGGGTCAGGCTTAGGGTATTTTTTGATTGGACCGTAAGGCTTGTAAGTTTAAGGTTAGGGTTAGGATAAGGATTAGGTTCCGGTTTAGGGTTAGGGTTAGGGCCAGGTTTAGGGTTAGGGTTAGGGTCAGGGTCAGGGTCAGGCTTCGGGTATTTTTGATTGCACCATAAAGGTTGTAAGTTGAGGGTTTGGTTTAGTTTTAGCGTCACGGTTGTGGTTAGGGGTTAGGGTTTTGGTTAGAATGGGGTAAGGCTCAAGTCTTTTTCAGGCTCTTTTTCATTAGGTCATGGTTTGGGTTTAGGGTCAGGATAAGGTTAGGACGTGGGTTCGGGTTATGCCTAGGGTTTGGGTTATGGTTATGGTTCGGATTAGGATTAGAGTCAGGCTTAGGGTATTTTTGTTGAGACCATCAAGTTTGTAAATTTAGGGTTAGGGTTCGGGTTAGGGTCAGGGTAGGGTTAGGTCAAGGGTTAGGGTTAGGTTTAGGGTAATGGTTAGAGTTAGGGCAAGGATCAGGTTTAGGCGCAGGGTTAGGGTCAGGGTATGGTTAGTGTTGGGGTTAGGTTTAGGATTGGATTTCGGGTTGGTTTTAGGGTCAGGGTTAGGTCTTGGGTTATTGTTAGGGTCAGCCTTATGGTTAGTGTTAGGCTTAGGGTGAGGTTCAGTTTGACGGTATTTTTGATTGATTGGGCCATAAGGATTGTAAATTTAGGCTTAGGGTTAGGGTTAAGATTAGGCTTAGGATAGGTTTCGGGCTAGGGTTAGATTTCCTGTTAAGGTTAGCATTTTTGTTGGGGTTGGGGGTTAGGATTAGGATCCGAGTCGGGTTTAGAGTAAGGGTCAGGGTTAGGGTTAGGGTTGGGATTAGGGTCAGGGTTTGGGTTAGGTTTACTCTCTAGGTTAATGTTTGGGCTAGGAATCCATTTGGGTTCTGTTCAGGGTTAGGGTTAATCTTAGGGTTAGGATTAGGGTCAGGCTTTGGGTATTTTTGCTTGGACTGTAAGGGTTGTAAGTTTAGGGTTGGGATTAGGTTGAGTGTCAGGCTTAGGGTATTTTCTCTTTGACCCTATGGTTTGTAAGATTGAGGTTTTGGTTAGGCTCAGGTTATGTTTTGTTACTACAGGGACCCAAGACATCTGATTGCAGTTTCGGTGCCCTCGTCCCTCTGCTCGGGCTCCATCTGCAGCTCCTGAAGGACTCTGTTCTCCCTGCAGGTCCTAGCCGATGGCTGGCAGTCCCAGGCAAGTACCTCAGGTGAAGTTCTCGGGGTGGCACTGGGGGTTACGGTCAGACAGAGGAACTCTGCCTGAAAACCTAAGATATTTTTAATATTTGAAAAAAAGGACTGCCTTTTCATCAGCTGAAAGATCAAATACTTCCAACACAATGTCAGTGGAAATTCTACATACCCAAGAAACCAGGTTGTGTAAAAAAAAACCAAAACCCAAAAAACCCCAAAACCCAACGGTCTGGATGGGCGGGTCCAAAGAGTTCTGGTGAATGGACTTGAATCCATTTGGTGGCCAGTCCCAGAAGCGGTGTTTCCCAGGGCTCAGTACTGGGGCCAGGTCTCCTTAATATCTTTATCAATGATCTGGACGAGGGGCTCGAGTGTGCCCTCAGTAAGTTCGCAGACGACACCAAGTTGTGTGGGAGTGTTGATCTGCTGAAAGGTAGGAAGGGTCTGCAGAGGGATCTGCACAGGCTGGATCGATGGGCTGAGACCAGCTCTATGAGGTTTACCAAGGCTCAGTGCCGGGTCCTGCACTTGGCTCACAGCAACCCCAGGCAACGCTACAGGCTTGGGAAAGAAGAGCGGCTGGAAAGCTGCCTGGCGGAAAAGGACCTGGGGCTGTTGGTCGAGCGCCGGCTGAGGATGAGCCAGCAGCGTGCCCAGGTGGCCAAGGTGGCCAACAGCACCCTGGCTTGTAGCAGAAATCGTGTGGCCAGCGGGACTAGGGCAGTGATCGTCCCCCCGTAGTCGGCACTGGTGAGGCCGCACCTCGAGAACACCTGTGTTCAGTTTTGGGCCCCTTGCTAGAAGAACGACATGGAGGTGCTGGAGCACGTCCAGAGAAGGGCAATGCAGCGGGTGAAGGGTCTAGAGAAGAAGTCTGATGAGGAGCGGCTGAGGGAACTGGGGTTGTTTAGCCCGGAGAAGAGGAGGCTGAGGGGAGACCTGATGGCTCTCTACAGCTCCCTCAAAGGAGGTGGTAGTGAGGTGGGCGTTGGTCTCTTCACCCAACTAACTAGCAAACGGACAAGAGAAAACGGTCTCAAGTTGCGTCAGGGGAGGTTTAGATTGGCTATGAGGAAAAATTTCTTCACCGACAGAGTGGTCAGGCGTTGGAACAGGCTGCCCAGAGAGGTGCTGGAGTCACCATCCCTGGAGGCGTTCAAAAGACGCGTAGACGTGGCACTTTGGGACATGGTTTAGTAGACATGGTGGTGTCGGGTCAACGGTTGGACTTGATGATCTCAGAGGTCTTTTCCAACCTTCCGATTCCATGATTCTCTAATTAATGTTTGGGTTAGGGTTAGCGTCAGCCTTATGGTTAAGGTTAGGGTCAGGCTTCGGCTGTTTTTGATTGGACTGTTAGGGTAAGGTTTTGGGTGTTTTTGATTGGACCGTAAGGTTTGTAAATTTAGGGCTAGTGTAATGATTAGGGTTTGGATTCGGTTCAGCATTGGGGTCAGGTTTAGTGTCAGGGTTAGGGGTTGGGGTTTGGCCTGGGGTTACGTTGAGTCTCTGTGTTAGGGTTAGCATTAGGATTCGGGTTAGGGTCAGGTTTAGGGTATTTTTGATTGGCCCATAAGCGTTGTAAGTTTAGGGTTAGGGTTAGGGTTAGGGTTAGGGTTAGGTTCATGGTTGGGGTTAAGTTCAGTGTCAGCGTTAGGGTTAGAGGTTAGGAATGGGGTCAGCCTCCGGTTAAATCTTAGTCTATTTTTCATGGAGTTAGTCTTAGGGTTATGGTCAGGATTGTGGTTAGCATTTGGGTTAGGGTCAGGGATCTTGTTAGGGTGAGGGTCAGAGTTAGGGCTAGGGTTATGGTCAGACTTAGGCTATTTTTGGCTGACTGTTAGGTTTTTAATGGTGAGGCTTAGGATTTGGCCTCAGGTTTGGGTAAGGGTCAGCTTGGGGTTTGGGTTATAGGTTAGGGTTTGATTATGGTTAGGGTCAGCCTTAAGGTTCGGGTTAGTTTAAGGGTAAGCCTTCTGGTTCGGATTAGTGTTCGGGTCAGGCCCAGGGTAGCAGTCAGGGGGACGCTTAGGCTATCTTTGGTTGACCGTAAGTATCGTAAGCGTTAGGGTTCAGGTTAGGCCTCGGATTAGTGTTTGGATCAGCCTTTGGGTTAGACTTAGGGTGAGGGTTAGCTTTAGGGTTGGGGTTAGGGCCGGGTTAGGTTTCAGGCTTAAGGTTAGTGTTAAGGTTAGGGTCAGGCTTATGGTTAGGGTTAGGCCCAGGGTCACAGTTAGGGTCAGGCTTAGGTTATTTTTACTTAAACTGTGAGGGTTAGGGTTAGTGTAGGCTTTAGGGTTAGGATCAGGGTTAGGCTTCGGCTATTTGTGATTGGACTGGAATGGTTGAAATTTTAGGGTCAGTCTTACAGTTAGGGTTAGGGTTAGAGCTAGGTTTAGAGTCAGGGTAGGATTATGGCTAGGGTTAGGGTTAGGGTCAGGCTTAGGGTATTTTTGATTGGACCGTAAGGCTTGTAAGTTTAAGGTTAGGGTTAGGATAAGGATTAGGTTCCGGTTTAGGGTTAGGGTTAGGGCCAGGTTTAGGGTTAGGGTTAGGGTCAGGGTCAGGGTCAGGCTTCGGGTATTTTTGATTGCACCATAAAGGTTGTAAGTTGAGGGTTCGGTTTAGTTTTAGCGTCACGGTTGTGGTTAGGGGTTAGGGTTTTGGTTAGAATGGGGTAAGGCTCAAGTCTTTTTCAGGCTCTTTTTCATTAGGTCATGGTTTGGGTTTAGGGTCAGGATAAGGTTAGGACGTGGGTTCGGGTTATGCCTAGAGTTTGGGTTATGGTTATGGTTCGGATTAGGATTAGAGTCAGGCTTAGGGTATTTTTGATGAGACCATCAAGTTTGTAAATTTAGGGTTAGGGTTCGGGTTAGGGTCAGGGTAGGGTTAGGTCAAGGGTTAGGGTTAGGTTTAGGGTAATGGTTAGAGTTAGGGCAAGGATCAGGTTTAGGCGCAGGGTTAGGGTCAGGGTATGGTTAGTGTTGGGGTTAGGTTTAGGATTGGATTTCGGGTTGGTTTTAGGGTCAGGGTTAGGTCTTGGGTTATGGTTAGGGTCAGCCTTATGGTTAGTGTTAGGCTTAGGGTGAGGTTCAGTTTGACGGTATTTTTGATTGATTGGGCCATAAGGATTGTAAATTTAGGCTTAGGGTTAGGGTTAAGATTAGGCTTAGGATAGGTTTCGGGCTAGGGTTAGATTTCCTGTTAAGGTTAGCATTTTTGTTGGGGTTGGGGGTTAGGATTAGGATCCGAGTCGGGTTTAGAGTAAGGGTCAGGGTTAGGGTTAGGGTTGGGATTAGGGTCAGGGTTTGGGTTAGGTTTACTCTCTAGGTTAATGTTTGGGCTAGGAATCCATTTGGGTTCTGTTCAGGGTTAGGGTTAATCTTAGGGTTAGGATTAGGGTCAGGCTTTGGGTATTTTTGCTTGGACTGTAAGGGTTGTAAGTTTAGGGTTGGGATTAGGTTGAGTGTCAGGCTTAGGGTATTTTCTCTTTGACCCTATGGTTTGTAAGATTGAGGTTTTGGTTAGGCTCAGGTTATGTTTTGTTACTACAGGGACCCAAGACATCTGATTGCAGTTTCGGTGCCCTCGTCCCTCTGCTCGGGCTCCATCTGCAGCTCCTGAAGGACTCTGTTCTCCCTGCAGGTCCTAGCCGATGGCTGGCAGTCCCAGGCAAGTACCTCAGGTGAAGTTCTCGGGGTGGCACTGGGGGTTACGGTCAGACAGAGGAACTCTGCCTGAAAACCTAAGATATTTTTAATATTTGAAAAAAAGGACTGCCTTTTCATCAGCTGAAAGATCAAATACTTCCAACACAATGTCAGTGGAAATTCTACATACCCAAGAAACCAGGTTGTGTAAAAAAAAACCAAAACCCAAAAAACCCAAAACCCAACGGTCTGGATGGGCGGGTCCAAAGAGTTCTGGTGAATGGACTTGAATCCATTTGGTGGCCAGTCCCAGAAGCGGTGTTTCCCAGGGCTCAGTACTGGGGCCAGGTCTCCTTAATATCTTTATCAATGATCTGGACGAGGGGCTCGAGTGTGCCCTCAGTAAGTTCGCAGACGACACCAAGTTGTGTGGGAGTGTTGATCTGCTGAAAGGTAGGAAGGGTCTGCAGAGGGATCTGCACAGGCTGGATCGATGGGCTGAGACCAGCTCTATGAGGTTTACCAAGGCTCAGTGCCGGGTCCTGCACTTGGCTCACAGCAACCCCAGGCAACGCTACAGGCTTGGGAAAGAAGAGCGGCTGGAAAGCTGCCTGGCGGAAAAGGACCTGGGGCTGTTGGTCGAGCGCCGGCTGAGGATGAGCCAGCAGCGTGCCCAGGTGGCCAAGGTGGCCAACAGCACCCTGGCTTGTAGCAGAAATCGTGTGGCCAGCGGGACTAGGGCAGTGATCGTCCCCCCGTAGTCGGCACTGGTGAGGCCGCACCTCGAGAACACCTGTGTTCAGTTTTGGGCCCCTTGCTAGAAGAACGACATGGAGGTGCTGGAGCACGTCCAGAGAAGGGCAATGCAGCGGGTGAAGGGTCTAGAGAAGAAGTCTGATGAGGAGCGGCTGAGGGAACTGGGGTTGTTTAGCCCGGAGAAGAGGAGGCTGAGGGGAGACCTGATGGCTCTCTACAGCTCCCTCAAAGGAGGTGGTAGTGAGGTGGGCGTTGGTCTCTTCACCCAACTAACTAGCAAACGGACAAGAGAAAACGGTCTCAAGTTGCGTCAGGGGAGGTTTAGATTGGCTATGAGGAAAAATTTCTTCACCGACAGAGTGGTCAGGCGTTGGAACAGGCTGCCCAGAGAGGTGCTGGAGTCACCATCCCTGGAGGCGTTCAAAAGACGCGTAGACGTGGCACTTTGGGACATGGTTTAGTAGACATGGTGGTGTCGGGTCAACGGTTGGACTTGATGATCTCAGAGGTCTTTTCCAACCTTCCGATTCCATGATTCTCTAATTAATGTTTGGGTTAGGGTTAGCGTCAGCCTTATGGTTAAGGTTAGGGTCAGGCTTCGGCTGTTTTTGATTGGACTGTTAGGGTAAGGTTTTGGGTGTTTTTGATTGGACCGTAAGGTTTGTAAATTTAGGGCTAGTGTAATGATTAGGGTTTGGATTCGGTTCAGCATTGGGGTCAGGTTTAGTGTCAGGGTTAGGGGTTGGGGTTTGGCCTGGGGTTCCGTTGAGTCTCTGTGTTAGGGTTAGCATTAGGATTCGGGTTAGGGTCAGGTTTAGGGTATTTTTGATTGGCCCATAAGCGTTGTAAGTTTAGGGTTAGGGTTAGGATTAGGGTTAGGGTTAGGTTCATGGTTGGGGTTAAGTTCAGTGTCAGCGTTAGGGTTAGAGGTTAGGAATGGGGTCAGCCTCCGGTTAAATCTTAGTCTATTTTTCATGGAGTTAGTCTTAGGGTTATGGTCAGGATTGTGGTTAGCATTTGGGTTAGGGTCAGGGATCTTGTTAGGGTGAGGGTCAGAGTTAGGGCTAGGGTTATGGTCAGACTTAGGCTATTTTTGGCTGACTGTTAGGTTTTTAATGGTGAGGCTTAGGATTTGGCCTCAGGTTTGGGTAAGGGTCAGCTTGGGGTTTGGGTTATAGGTTAGGGTTTGATTATGGTTAGGGTCAGCCTTAAGGTTCGGGTTAGTTTAAGGGTAAGCCTTCTGGTTCGGATTAGTGTTCGGGTCAGGCCCAGGGTAGCAGTCAGGGGGACGCTTAGGCTATCTTTGGTTGACCGTAAGTATCGTAAGCGTTAGGGTTCAGGTTAGGCCTCGGATTAGTGTTTGGATCAGCCTTTGGGTTAGACTTAGGGTGAGGGTTAGCTTTAGGGTTGGGGTTAGGGCCGGGTTAGGTTTCAGGCTTAAGGTTAGTGTTAAGGTTAGGGTCAGGCTTATGGTTAGGGTTAGGCCCAGGGTCACAGTTAGGGTCAGGCTTAGGTTATTTTTACTTAAACTGTGAGGGTTAGGGTTAGTGTAGGCTTTAGGGTTAGGATCAGGGTTAGGCTTCGGCTATTTGTGATTGGACTGGAATGGTTGAAATTTTAGGGTCAGTCTTACAGTTAGGGTTAGGGTTAGAGCTAGGTTTAGAGTCAGGGTAGGATTATGGCTAGGGTTAGGGTTAGGGTCAGGCTTAGGGTATTTTTGATTGGACCGTAAGGCTTGTAAGTTTAAGGTTAGGGTTAGGATAAGGATTAGGTTCCGGTTTAGGGTTAGGGTTAGGGCCAGGTTTAGGGTTAGGGTTAGGGTCAGGGTCAGGGTCAGGCTTCGGGTATTTTTGATTGCACCATAAAGGTTGTAAGTTGAGGGTTCGGTTTAGTTTTAGCGTCACGGTTGTGGTTAGGGGTTAGGGTTTTGGTTAGAATGGGGTAAGGCTCAAGTCTTTTTCAGGCTCTTTTTCATTAGGTCATGGTTTGGGTTTAGGGTCAGGATAAGGTTAGGACGTGGGTTCGGGTTATGCCTAGAGTTTGGGTTATGGTTATGGTTCGGATTAGGATTAGAGTCAGGCTTAGGGTATTTTTGATGAGACCATCAAGTTTGTAAATTTAGGGTTAGGGTTAGGGTTAGGGTCAGGGTAGGGTTAGGTCAAGGGTTAGGGTTAGGTTTAGGGTAATGGTTAGAGTTAGGGCAAGGATCAGGTTTAGGCGCAGGGTTAGGGTCAGGGTATGGTTAGTGTTGGGGTTAGGTTTAGGATTGGATTTCGGGTTGGTTTTAGGGTCAGGGTTAGGTCTTGGGTTATGGTTAGGGTCAGCCTTATGGTTAGTGTTAGGCTTAGGGTGAGGTTCAGTTTGACGGTATTTTTGATTGATTGGGCCATAAGGATTGTAAGTTTAGGCTTAGGGTTAGGGTTAAGATTAGGCTTAGGATAGGTTTCGGGCTAGGGTTAGATTTCCTGTTAAGGTTAGCATTTTTGTTGGGGTTGGGGGTTAGGATTAGGATCCGAGTCGGGTTTAGAGTAAGGGTCAGGGTTAGGGTTAGGGTTGGGATTAGGGTCAGGGTTTGGGTTAGGTTTACTCTCTAGGTTAATGTTTGGGCTAGGAATCCATTTGGGTTCTGTTCAGGGTTAGGGTTAATCTTAGGGTTAGGATTAGGGTCAGGCTTTGGGTATTTTTGCTTGGACTGTAAGGGTTGTAAGTTTAGGGTTGGGATTAGGTTGAGTGTCAGGCTTAGGGTATTTTCTCTTTGACCCTATGGTTTGTAAGATTGAGGTTTTGGTTAGGCTCAGGTTATGTTTTGTTATTACAGGGACCCAAGACATCTGATTGCAGTTTCGGTGCCCTCGTCCCTCTGCTCGGGCTCCATCTGCAGCTCCTGAAGGACTCTGTTCTCCCTGCAGGTCCTAGCCGATGGCTGGCAGTCCCAGGCAAGTACCTCAGGTGAAGTTCTCGGGGTGGCACTGGGGGTTACGGTCAGACAGAGGAACTCTGCCTGAAAACCTAAGATATTTTTAATATTTGAAAAAAAGGACTGCCTTTTCATCAGCTGAAAGATCAAATACTTCCAACACAATGTCAGTGGAAATTCTACATACCCAAGAAACCAGGTTGTGTAAAAAAAAAACAAAACCCAAAAAACCCCAAAACCCAACGGTCTGGATGGGCGGGTCCAAAGAGTTCTGGTGAATGGACTTGAATCCATTTGGTGGCCAGTCCCAGAAGCGGTGTTTCCCAGGGCTCAGTACTGGGGCCAGGTCTCCTTAATATCTTTATCAATGATCTGGACGAGGGGCTCGAGTGTGCCCTCAGTAAGTTCGCAGACGACACCAAGTTGTGCGGGAGTGTTGATCTGCTGAAAGGTAGGAAGGGTCTGCAGAGGGATCTGCACAGGCTGGATCGATGGGCTGAGACCAGCTCTATGAGGTTTACCAAGGCTCAGTGCCGGGTCCTGCACTTGGCTCACAGCAACCCCAGGCAACGCTACAGGCTTGGGAAAGAAGAGCGGCTGGAAAGCTGCCTGGCGGAAAAGGACCTGGGGCTGTTGGTCGAGCGCCGGCTGAGGATGAGCCAGCAGCGTGCCCAGGTGGCCAAGGTGGCCAACAGCACCCTGGCTTGTAGCAGAAATCGTGTGGCCAGCGGGACTAGGGCAGTGATCGTCCCCCCGTACTCGGCACTGGTGAGGCCGCACCTCGAGAACACCTGTGTTCAGTTTTGGGCCCCTTGCTAGAAGAACGACATGGAGGTGCTGGAGCACGTCCAGAGAAGGGCAATGCAGCGGGTGAAGGGTCTAGAGAAGAAGTCTGATGAGGAGCGGCTGAGGGAACTGGGGTTGTTTAGCCCGGAGAAGAGGAGGCTGAGGGGAGACCTGATGGCTCTCTACAGCTCCCTCAAAGGAGGTGGTAGTGAGGTGGGCGTTGGTCTCTTCACCCAACTAACTAGCAAACGGACAAGAGAAAACGGTCTCAAGTTGCGTCAGGGGAGGTTTAGATTGGCTATGAGGAAAAATTTCTTCACCGACAGAGTGGTCAGGCGTTGGAACAGGCTGCCCAGAGAGGTGTTGGAGTCACCATCCCTGGAGGCGTTCAAAAGACGCGTAGACGTGGCACTTTGGGACATGGTTTAGTAGACATGGTGGTGTCGGGTCAACGGTTGGACTTGATGATCTCAGAGGTCTTTTCCAACCTTCCGATTCCATGATTCTCTAATTAACGTTTGGGTTAGGGTTAGCGTCAGCCTTATGGTTAAGGTTAGGGTCAGGCTTCGGCTGTTTTTGATTGGACTGTTAGGGTAAGGTTTTGGGTGTTTTTGATTGGACCGTAAGGTTTGTAAATTTAGGGCTAGTGTAATGATTAGGGTTTGGATTCGGTTCAGCATTGGGGTCAGGTTTAGTGTCAGGGTTAGGGGTTGGGGTTTGGCCTGGGGTTACGGTGAGTCTCTGTGTTAGGGTTAGCATTAGGATTCGGGTTAGGGTCAGGTTTAGGGTATTTTTGATTGGCCCATAAGCGTTGTAAGTTTAGGGTTAGGGTTAGGATTAGGGTTAGGGTTAGGTTTGTTATAGTTGAATTGAGACAAATAGAGTCCAAAGTAAATTCAATCTGTATTTATTAAGGTAGGAAAGCAAAAGCAACGCTGGGCGGCCGGGGAGCCGCGGCTCCGCCAAGGGCTCGCGAATTCAAACAAGCTAAGCAGCCCCCTTTATAGGTTGATTTTTGCGCCTTTCGGCTTCTTGGGTTATCGTGGCTCCTCCAAGTCTGGGTAGTTTGTTACAGAGATACAAGTTGTCATAGTAACATAGCACTGCAATTTGCAACATTTTGGTTAAGCCTCGCCAAACAGGATGTTCTCTGGTGCAGCATGGTGCAGAAAGATTGCTTTTTCTCATCTAACCCATTTTGATCACCAAATTACCTCCAATTCCTTATTACAGGTTCATGGTTGGGGTTAAGTTCAGTGTCAGCGTTAGGGTTAGAGGTTAGGAATGGGGTCAGCCTCCGGTTAAATCTTAGTCTATTTTTCATGGAGTTAGTCTTAGGGTTATGGTCAGGATTGTGGTTAGCATTTGGGTTAGGGTCAGGGATCTTGTTAGGGTGAGGGTCAGAGTTAGGGCTAGGGTTATGGTCAGACTTAGGCTATTTTTGGCTGACTGTTAGGTTTTTAATGGTGAGGCTTCGGATTTGGCCTCAGGTTTGGGTAAGGGTCAGCTTGGGGTTTGGGTTATAGGTTAGGGTTTGATTATGGTTAGGGTCAGCCTTAAGGTTCGGGTTAGTTTAAGGGTAAGCCTTCTGGTTCGGATTAGTGTTCGGGTCAGGCCCAGGGTAGCAGTCAGGGGGACGCTTAGGCTATCTTTGGTTGACCGTAAGTATCGTAAGCGTTAGGGTTCAGGTTAGGCCTCGGATTAGTGTTTGGATCAGCCTTTGGGTTAGACTTAGGGTGAGGGTTAGCTTTAGGGTTGGGGTTAGGGCCGGGTTAGGTTTCAGGCTTAAGGTTAGTGTTAAGGTTAGGGTCAGGCTTATGGTTAGGGTTAGGCCCAGGGTCACAGTTAGGGTCAGGCTTAGGTTATTTTTACTTAAACTGTGAGGGTTAGGGTTAGTGTAGGCTTTAGGGTTAGGATCAGGGTTAGGCTTCGGCTATTTGTGATTGGACTGGAATGGTTGAAATTTTAGGGTCAGTCTTACAGTTAGGGTTAGGGTTAGAGTTAGGTTTAGAGTCAGGGTAGGATTATGGCTAGGGTTAGGGTTAGGGTCAGGCTTAGGGTATTTTTGATTGGACCGTAAGGCTTGTAAGTTTAAGGTTAGGGTTAGGATAAGGATTAGGTTCCGGTTTAGGGTTAGGGTTAGGGCCAGGTTTAGGGTTAGGGTTAGGGTCAGGGTCAGGGTCAGGCTTCGGGTATTTTTGATTGCACCATAAAGGTTGTAAGTTGAGGGTTCGGTTTAGTTTTAGCGTCACGGTTGTGGTTAGGGGTTAGGGTTTTGGTTAGAATGGGGTAAGGCTCAAGTCTTTTTCAGGCTCTTTTTCATTAGGTCATGGTTTGGGTTTAGGGTCAGGATAAGGTTAGGACGTGGGTTCGGGTTATGCCTAGAGTTTGGGTTATGGTTATGGTTCGGATTAGGATTAGAGTCAGGCTTAGGGTATTTTTGATGAGACCATCAAGTTTGTAAATTTAGGGTTAGGGTTCGGGTTAGGGTCAGGGTAGGGTTAGGTCAAGGGTTAGGGTTAGGTTAGGGTAATGGTTAGAGTTAGGGCAAGGATCAGGTTTAGGCGCAGGGTTAGGGTCAGGGTATGGTTAGTGTTGGGGTTAGGTTTAGGATTGGATTTCGGGTTGGTTTTAGGGTCAGGGTTAGGTCTTGGGTTATGGTTAGGGTCAGCCTTATGGTTAGTGTTAGGCTTAGGGTGAGGTTCAGTTTGACGGTATTTTTGATTGATTGGGCCATAAGGATTGTAAATTTAGGCTTAGGGTTAGGGTTAAGATTAGGCTTAGGATAGGTTTCGGGCTAGGGTTAGATTTCCTGTTAAGGTTAGCATTTTTGTTGGGGTTGGGGGTTAGGATTAGGATCCGAGTCGGGTTTAGAGTAAGGGTCAGGGTTAGGGTTAGGGTTGGGATTAGGGTCAGGGTTTGGGTTAGGTTTACTCTCTAGGTTAATGTTTGGGCTAGGAATCCATTTGGGTTCTGTTCAGGGTTAGGGTTAATCTTAGGGTTAGGATTAGGGTCAGGCTTTGGGTATTTTTTGCTTGGACTGTAAGGGTTGTAAGTTTAGGGTTGGGATTAGGTTGAGTGTCAGGCTTAGGGTATTTTCTCTTTGACCCTATGGTTTGTAAGATTGAGGTTTTGGTTAGGCTCAGGTTATTTTTTGTTATTACAGGGACCCAAGACATCTGATTGCAGTTTCGGTGCCCTCGTCCCTCTGCTCAGGCTCCATCTGCAGCTCCTGAAGGACTCTGTTCTCCCTGCAGGTCCTAGCCGATGGCTGGCAGTCCCAGGCAAGTACCTCAGGTGAAGTTCTCGGGGTGGCACTGGGGGTTACGGTCAGACAGAGGAACTCTGCCTGAAAACCTAAGATATTTTTAATATTTGAAAAAAAGGACTGCCTTTTCATCAGCTGAAGATCAAATACTTCCAACACAATGTCAGTGGAAATTCTACATACCCAAGAAACCAGGTTGTGTAAAAAAAAAACAAAACCCAAAAAAAACCCCAAACCCAACGGTCTGGATGGGCGGGTCCAAAGAGTTCTGGTGAATGGACTTGAATCCATTTGGTGGCCAGTCCCAGAAGCGGTGTTTCCCAGGGCTCAGTACTGGGGCCAGGTCTCCTTAATATCTTTATCAATGATCTGGACGAGGGGCTCGAGTGTGCCGTCAGTAAGTTCGCAGACGACACCAAGTTGTGCGGGAGTGTTGATCTGCTGAAAGGTAGGAAGGGTCTGCAGAGGGATCTGCACAGGCTGGATCGATGGGCTGAGACCAGCTCTATGAGGTTTACCAAGGCTCAGTGCCGGGTCCTGCACTTGGCTCACAGCAACCCCAGGCAACGCTACAGGCTTGGGAAAGAAGAGCGGCTGGAAAGCTGCCTGGCGGAAAAGGACCTGGGGCTGTTGGTCGAGCGCCGGCTGAGGATGAGCCAGCAGCGTGCGCAGGTGGCCAAGGTGGCCAACAGCACCCTGGCTTGTAGGAGAAATCGTGTGGCCAGCGGGACTAGGGCAGTGATCGTCCCCCCGTAGTCGGCACTGGTGAGGCCGCACCTCGAGAACACCTGTGTTCAGTTTTGGGCCCCTTGCTAGAAGAACGACATGGAGGTGCTGGAGCACGTCCAGAGAAGGGCAATGCAGCGGGTGAAGGGTCTAGAGAAGAAGTCTGATGAGGAGCGGCTGAGGGAACTGGGGTTGTTTAGCCCGGAGAAGAGGAGGCTGAGGGGAGACCTGATGGCTCTCTACAGCTCCCTCAAAGGAGGTGGTAGTGAGGTGGGCGTTGGTCTCTTCACCCAACTAACTAGCAAACGGACAAGAGAAAACGGTCTCAAGTTGCGTCAGGGGAGGTTTAGATTGGCTATGAGGAAAAATTTCTTCACCGACAGAGTGGTCAGGCGTTGGAACAGGCTGCCCAGAGAGGTGCTGGAGTCACCATCCCTGGAGGCGTTCAAAAGACGCGTAGACGTGGCACTTTGGGACATGGTTTAGTAGACATGGTGGTGTCGGGTCAACGGTTGGACTTGATGATCTCAGAGGTCTTTTCCAACCTTCCGATTCCATGATTCTCTAATTAATGTTTGGGTTAGGGTTAGCGTCAGCCTTATGGTTAAGGTTAGGGTCAGGCTTCGGCTGTTTTTGATTGGACTGTTAGGGTAAGGTTTTGGGTGTTTTTGATTGGACCGTAAGGTTTGTAAATTTAGGGCTAGTGTAATGATTAGGGTTTGGATTCGGTTCAGCATTGGGGTCAGGTTTAGTGTCAGGGTTAGGGGTTGGGGTTTGGCCTGGGGTTACGGTGAGTCTCTGTGTTAGGGTTAGCATTAGGATTCGGGTTAGGGTCAGGTTTAGGGTATTTTTGATTGGCCCATAAGCGTTGTAAGTTTAGGGTTAGGGTATGGTTAGTGTTGGGGTTAGGTTTGTTATAGTTGAATTGAGACAAATAGAGTCCAAAGTAAATTCAATCTGTATTTATTAAGGTAGGAAAGCAAAAGCAGCGCTGGGCGGCCGGGGAGCCGCGGCTCCGCCAAGGGCTCGCGAATTCAAACAAGCTAAACAGCCCCCTTTATAGGTTGATTTTTGCGCCTTTCGGCTTCTTGGGTTATCGTGGCTCCTCCAAGTCTGGGTAGTTTGTTACAGAGATACAAGTTGTCATAGTAACATAGCACTGCAATTTGCAACATTTTGGTTAAGCCTCGCCAAACAGGATGTTCTCTGGTGCAGCATGGTGCAGAAAGATTGCTTTTTCTCATCTAACCCATTTTGATCACCAAATTACCTCCAATTCCTTATTACAGGTTCATGGTTGGGGTTAAGTTCAGTGTCAGCGTTAGGGTTAGAGGTTAGGAATGGGGTCAGCCTCCGGTTAAATCTTAGTCTATTTTTCATGGAGTTAGTCTTAGGGTTATGGTCAGGATTGTGGTTAGCATTTGGGTTAGGGTCAGGGATCTTGTTAGGGTGAGGGTCAGAGTTAGGGCTAGGGTTATGGTCAGACTTAGGCTATTTTTGGCTGACTGTTAGGTTTTTAATGGTGAGGCTTCGGATTTGGCCTCAGGTTTGGGTAAGGGTCAGCTTGGGGTTTGGGTTATAGGTTAGGGTTTGATTATGGTTAGGGTCAGCCTTAAGGTTCGGGTTAGTTTAAGGGTAAGCCTTCTGGTTCGGATTAGTGTTCGGGTCAGGCCCAGGGTACCAGTCAGGGGGGACGCTTAGGCTATCTTTGGTTGACCGTAAGTATCGTAAGCGTTAGGGTTCAGGTTAGGCCTCGGATTAGTGTTTGGATCAGCCTTTGGGTTAGACTTAGGGTGAGGGTTAGCTTTAGGGTTGGGGTTAGGGCCGGGTTAGGTTTCAGGCTTAAGGTTAGTGTTAAGGTTAGGGTCAGGCTTATGGTTAGGGTTAGGCCCAGGGTCACAGTTAGGGTCAGGCTTAGGTTATTTTTACTTAAACTGTGAGGGTTAGGGTTAGTGTAGGCTTTAGGGTTAGGATCAGGGTTAGGCTTCGGCTATTTGTGATTGGACTGGAATGGTTGAAATTTTAGGGTCAGTCTTACAGTTAGGGTTAGGGTTAGAGCTAGGTTTAGAGTCAGGGTAGGATTATGGCTAGGGTTAGGGTTAGGGTCAGGCTTAGGGTATTTTTGATTGGACCGTAAGGCTTGTAAGTTTAAGGTTAGGGTTAGGATAAGGATTAGGTTCCGGTTTAGGGTTAGGGTTAGGGCCAGGTTTAGGGTTAGGGTTAGGGTCAGGGTCAGGGTCAGGCTTCGGGTATTTTTGATTGCACCATAAAGGTTGTAAGTTGAGGGTTCGGTTTAGTTTTAGCGTCACGGTTGTGGTTAGGGGTTAGGGTTTTGGTTAGAATGGGGTAAGGCTCAAGTCTTTTTCAGGCTCTTTTTCATTAGGTCATGGTTTGGGTTTAGGGTCAGGATAAGGTTAGGACGTGGGTTCGGGTTATGCCTAGGGTTATGGTTATGGTTCGGATTAGGATTAGAGTCAGGCTTAGGGTATTTTTGATGAGACCATCAAGTTTGTAAATTTAGGGTTAGGGTTAGGGTTAGGGTCAGGGTAGGGTTAGGTCAAGGGTTAGGGTTAGGGTTAGGGTAATGGTTAGAGTTAGGGCAAGGATCAGGTTTAGGCGCAGGGTTAGGGTCAGGGTATGGTTAGTGTTGGGGTTAGGTTTAGGATTGGATTTCGGGTTGGTTTTAGGGTCAGGGTTAGGTCTTGGGTTATGGTTAGGGTCAGCCTTATGGTTAGTGTTAGGCTTAGGGTGAGGTTCAGTTTGACGGTATTTTTGATTGATTGGGCCATAAGGATTGTAAGTTTAGGCTTAGGGTTAGGGTTAAGATTAGGCTTAGGATAGGTTTCGGGCTAGGGTTAGATTTCCTGTTAAGGTTAGCATTTTTGTTGGGGTTGGGGGTTAGGATTAGGATCCGAGTCGGGTTTAGAGTAAGGGTCAGGGTTAGGGTTAGGGTTGGGATTAGGGTCAGGGTTTGGGTTAGGTTTACTCTCTAGGTTAATGTTTGGGCTAGGAATCCATTTGGGTTCTGTTCAGGGTTAGGGTTAATCTTAGGGTTAGGATTAGGGTCAGGCTTTGGGTATTTTTGCTTGGACTGTAAGGGTTGTAAGTTAGGGTTGGGATTAGGTTGAGTGTCAGGCTTAGGGTATTTTCTCTTTGACCCTATGGTTTGTAAGATTGAGGTTTTGGTTAGGCTCAGGTTATTTTTGTTATTACAGGGACCCAAGACATCTGATTGCAGTTTCGGTGCCCTCGTCCCTCTGCTCGGGCTCCATCTGCAGCTCCTGAAGGACTCTGTTCTCCCTGCAGGTCCTAGCCGATGGCTGGCAGTCCCAGGCAAGTACCTCAGGTGAAGTTCTCGGGGTGGCACTGGGGGGTTACGGTCAGACAGAGGAACTCTGCCTGAAAACCTAAGATATTTTTAATATTTGAAAAAAAGGACTGCCTTTTCATCAGCTGAAAGATCAAATACTTCCAACACAATGTCAGTGGAAATTCTACATACCCAAGAAACCAGGTTGTGTAAAAAAAAACAAAACCCAAAAAACCCCAAAACCCAACGGTCTGGATGGGCGGGTCCAAAGAGTTCTGGTGAATGGACTTGAATCCATTTGGTGGCCAGTCCCAGAAGCGGTGTTTCCCAGGGCTCAGTACTGGGGCCAGGTCTCCTTAATATCTTTATCAATGATCTGGACGAGGGGCTCGAGTGTGCCCTCAGTAAGTTCGCAGACGACACCAAGTTGTGCGGGAGTGTTGATCTGCTGAAAGGTAGGAAGGGTCTGCAGAGGGATCTGCACAGGCTGGATCGATGGGCTGAGACCAGCTCTATGAGGTTTACCAAGGCTCAGTGCCGGGTCCTGCACTTGGCTCACAGCAACCCCAGGCAACGCTACAGGCTTGGGAAAGAAGAGCGGCTGGAAAGCTGCCTGGCGGAAAAGGACCTGGGGCTGTTGGTCGAGCGCCGGCTGAGGATGAGCCAGCAGCGTGCGCAGGTGGCCAAGGTGGCCAACAGCACCCTGGCTTGTAGGAGAAATCGTGTGGCCAGCGGGACTAGGGCAGTGATCGTCCCCCCGTAGTCGGCACTGGTGAGGCCGCACCTCGAGAACTGTGTTCAGTTTTGGGCCCCTTGCTAGAAGAACGACATGGAGGTGCTGGAGCACGTCCAGAGAAGGGCAATGCAGCGGGTGAAGGGTCTAGAGAAGAAGTCTGATGAGGAGCGGCTGAGGGAACTGGGGTTGTTTAGCCCGGAGAAGAGGAGGCTGAGGGGAGACCTGATGGCTCTCTACAGCTCCCTCAAAGGAGGTGGTAGTGAGGTGGGCGTTGGTCTCTTCACCCAACTAACTAGCAAACGGACAAGAGAAAACGGTCTCAAGTTGCGTCAGGGGAGGTTTAGATTGGCTATGAGGAAAAATTTCTTCACCGACAGAGTGGTCAGGCGTTGGAACAGGCTGCCCAGAGAGGTGCTGGAGTCACCATCCCTGGAGGCGTTCAAAAGACGCGTAGACGTGGCACTTTGGGACATGGTTTAGTAGACATGGTGGTGTCGGGTCAACGGTTGGACTTGATGATCTCAGAGGTCTTTTCCAACCTTCCGATTCCATGATTCTCTAATTAATGTTTGGGGTAGGGTTAGCGTCAGCCTTATGGTTAAGGTTAGGGTCAGGCTTCGGCTGTTTTTGATTGGACTGTTAGGGTAAGGTTTTGGGTGTTTTTTGATTGGACCGTAAGGTTTGTAAATTTAGGGCTAGTGTAATGATTAGGGTTTGGATTCGGTTCAGCATTGGGGTCAGGTTTAGTGTCAGGGTTAGGGGTTGGGGTTTGGCCTGGGGTTACGGTGAGTCTCTGTGTTAGGGTTAGCATTAGGATTCGGGTTAGGGTCAGGTTTAGGGTATTTTGATTGGCCCATAAGCGTTGTAAGTTTAGGGTTAGGGTTAGGATTAGGGTTAGGGTTAGGTTTGTTATAGTTGAATTGAGACAAATAGAGTCCAAAGTAAATTCAATCTGTATTTATTAAGGTAGGAAAGCAAAAGCAGCGCTGGGCGGCCGGGGAGCCGCGGCTCCGCCAAGGGCTCGCGAATTCAAACAAGCTAAGCAGCCCCCTTTATAGGTTGATTTTTGCGCCTTTCGGCTTCTTGGGTTATCGTGGCTCCTCCAAGTCTGGGTAGTTTGTTACAGAGATACAAGTTGTCATAGTAACATAGCACTGCAATTTGCAACATTTTGGTTAAGCCTCGCCAAACAGGATGTTCTCTGGTGCAGCATGGTGCAGAAAGATTGCTTTTTCTCATCTAACCCATTTTGATCACCAAATTACCTCCAATTCCTTATTACAGGTTCATGGTTGGGGTTAAGTTCAGTGTCAGCGTTAGGGTTAGAGGTTAGGAATGGGGTCAGCCTCCGGTTACATCTTAGTCTATTTTTCATGGAGTTAGTCTTAGGGTTATGGTCAGGATTGTGGTTAGCATTTGGGTTAGGGTCAGGGATCTTGTTAGGGTGAGGGTCAGAGTTAGGGCTAGGGTTATGGTCAGACTTAGGCTATTTTTGGCTGACTGTTAGGTTTTTAATGGTGAGGCTTCGGATTTGGCCTCAGGTTTGGGTAAGGGTCAGCTTGGGTTTGGGTTATAGGTTAGGGTTTGATTATGGTTAGGGTCAGCCTTAAGGTTCGGGTTAGTTTAAGGGTAAGCCTTCTGGTTCGGATTAGTGTTCGGGTCAGGCCCAGGGTACCAGTCAGGGGGACGCTTAGGCTATCTTTGGTTGACCGTAAGTATCGTAAGCGTTAGGGTTCAGGTTAGGCCTCGGATTAGTGTTTGGATCAGCCTTTGGGTTAGACTTAGGGTGAGGGTTAGCTTTAGGGTTGGGGTTAGGGCCGGGTTAGGTTTCAGGCTTAAGGTTAGTGTTAAGGTTAGGGTCAGGCTTATGGTTAGGGTTAGGCCCAGGGTCACAGTTAGGGTCAGGCTTAGGTTATTTTTACTTAAACTGTGAGGGTTAGGGTTAGTGTAGGCTTTAGGGTTAGGATCAGGGTTAGGCTTCGGCTATTTGTGATTGGACTGGAATGGTTGAAATTTTAGGGTCAGTCTTACAGTTAGGGTTAGGGTTAGAGTTAGGTTTAGAGTCAGGGTAGGATTATGGCTAGGGTTAGGGTTAGGGTCAGGCTTAGGGTATTTTTGATTGGACCGTAAGGCTTGTAAGTTTAAGGTTAGGGTTAGGATAAGGATTAGGTTCCGGTTTAGGTTAGGGTTAGGGCCAGGTTTAGGGTTAGGGTTAGGGTCAGGGTCAGGGTCAGGCTTCGGGTATTTTTTGATTGCACCATAAAGGTTGTAAGTTGAGGGTTCGGTTTAGTTTTAGCGTCACGGTTGTGGTTAGGGGTTAGGGTTTTGGTTAGAATGGGGTAAGGCTCAAGTCTTTTTCAGGCTCTTTTTCATTAGGTCATGGTTTGGGTTTAGGGTCAGGATAAGGTTAGGACGTGGGTTCGGGTTATGCCTAGGGTTTGGGTTATGGTTAGGATTAGGATTAGAGTCAGGCTTAGGGTATTTTTGATGAGACCATCAAGTTTGTAAATTTAGGGTTAGGGTTAGGGTTAGGGTCTGGGTAGGGTTAGGTCAAGGGTTAGGGTTAGGATTAGGGTAATGGTTAGAGTTAGGGCAAGGATCAGGTTTAGGCGCAGGGTTAGGGTCAGGGTATGGTTAGTGTTGGGGTTAGGTTTAGGATTGGATTTCGGGTTGGTTTTAGGGTCATGGTTAGGTCTTGGGTTATGGTTAGGGTCAGCCTTATGGTTAGTGTTAGGCTTAGGGTGAGGTTCAGTTTGACGGTATTTTTGATTGATTGGGCCATAAGGATTGTAAGTTTAGGCTTAGGGTTAGGGTTAAGATTAGGCTTAGGATAGGTTCGGGCTAGGGTTAGATTTCCTGTTAAGGTTAGCATTTTTGTTGGGTTTGGGGGTTAGGATTAGGATCCGAGTCGGGTTTAGAGTAAGGGTCAGGGTTAGGGTTAGGGTTGGGATTAGGGTCAGGGTTTGGGTTAGGTTTACTCTCTAGGTTAATGTTTGGGCTAGGAATCCATTTGGGTTCTGTTCAGGGTTAGGGTTAATCTTAGGGTTAGGATTAGGGTCAGGCTTTGGGTATTTTTGCTTGGACTGTAAGGGTTGTAAGTTTAGGGTTGGGATTAGGTTGAGTGTCAGGCTTAGGGTATTTTCTCTTTGACCCTATGGTTTGTAAGATTGAGGTTTTGGTTAGGCTCAGGTTATTTTTTGTTATTACAGGGACCCAAGACATCTGATTGCAGTTTCGGTGCCCTCGTCCCTCTGCTCAGGCTCCATCTGCAGCTCCTGAAGGACTCTGTTCTCCCTGCAGGTCCTAGCCGATGGCTGGCAGTCCCAGGCAAGTACCTCAGGTGAAGTTCTCGGGGTGGCACTGGGGGTTACGGTCAGACAGAGGAACTCTGCCTGAAAACCTAAGATATTTTTAATATTTGAAAAAAAGGACTGCCTTTTCATCAGCTGAAAGATCAAATACTTCCAACACAATGTCAGTGGAAATTCTACATACCCAAGAAACCAGGTTGTGTAAAAAAAAACCCAAAACCCAAAAAACCCCAAAACCCAACGGTCTGGATGGGCGGGTCCAAAGAGTTCTGGTGAATGGACTTGAATCCATTTGGTGGCCAGTCCCAGAAGCGGTGTTTCCCAGGGCTCAGTACTGGGGCCAGGTCTCCTTAATATCTTTATCAATGATCTGGACGAGGGGCTCGAGTGTGCCCTCAGTAAGTTCGCAGACGACACCAAGTTGTGCGGGAGTGTTGATCTGCTGAAAGGTAGGAAGGGTCTGCAGAGGGATCTGCACAGGCTGGATCGATGGGCTGAGACCAGCTCTATGAGGTTTACCAAGGCTCAGTGCCGGGTCCTGCACTTGGCTCACAGCAACCCCAGGCAACGCTACAGGCTTGGGAAAGAAGAGCGGCTGGAAAGCTGCCTGGCGGAAAAGGACCTGGGGCTGTTGGTCGAGCGCCGGCTGAGGATGAGCCAGCAGCGTGCGCAGGTGGCCAAGGTGGCCAACAGCACCCTGGCTTGTAGGAGAAATCGTGTGGCCAGCGGGACTAGGGCAGTGATCGTCCCCCCGTACTCGGCACTGGTGAGGCCGCACCTCGAGAACTGTGTTCAGTTTTGGGCCCCTTGCTAGAAGAACGACATGGAGGTGCTGGAGCACGTCCAGAGAAGGGCAATGCAGCGGGTGAAGGGTCTAGAGAAGAAGTCTGATGAGGAGCGGCTGAGGGAACTGGGGTTGTTTAGCCCGGAGAAGAGGAGGCTGAGGGGAGACCTGATGGCTCTCTACAGCTCCCTCAAAGGAGGTGGTAGTGAGGTGGGCGTTGGTCTCTTCACCCAACTAACTAGCAAACGGACAAGAGAAAACGGTCTCAAGTTGCGTCAGGGGAGGTTTAGATTGGCTATGAGGAAAAATTTCTTCACCGACAGAGTGGTCAGGCGTTGGAACAGGCTGCCCAGAGAGGTGCTGGAGTCACCATCCCTGGAGGCGTTCAAAAGACGCGTAGACGTGGCACTTTGGGACATGGTTTAGTAGACATGGTGGTGTCGGGTCAACGGTTGGACTTGATGATCTCAGAGGTCTTTTCCAACCTTCCGATTCCATGATTCTCTAATTAATGTTTGGGTTAGGGTTAGCGTCAGCCTTATGGTTAAGGTTAGGGTCAGGCTTCGGCTGTTTTTGATTGGACTGTTAGGGTAAGGTTTTGGGTGTTTTTGATTGGACCGTAAGGTTTGTAAATTTAGGGCTAGTGTAATGATTAGGGTTTGGATTCGGTTCAGCATTGGGGTCAGGTTTAGTGTCAGGGTTAGGGGTTGGGGTTTGGCCTGGGGTTACGGTGAGTCTCTGTGTTAGGGTTAGCATTAGGATTCGGGTTAGGGTCAGGTTTAGGGTATTTTTGATTGGCCCATAAGCGTTGTAAGTTTAGGGTTAGGGTTAGGATTAGGGTTAGGGTTAGGTTTGTTATAGTTGAATTGAGACAAATAGAGTCCAAAGTAAATTCAATCTGTATTTATTAAGGTAGGAAAGCAAAAGCAGCGCTGGGCGGCCGGGGAGCCGCGGCTCCGCCAAGGGCTCGCGAATTCAAACAAGCTAAACAGCCCCCTTTATAGGTTGATTTTTGCGCCTTTCGGCTTCTTGGGTTATCGTGGCTCCTCCAAGTCTGGGTAGTTTGTTACAGAGATACAAGTTGTCATAGTAACATAGCACTGCAATTTGCAACATTTTGGTTAAGCCTCGCCAAACAGGATGTTCTCTGGTGCAGCATGGTGCAGAAAGATTGCTTTTTCTCATCTAACCCATTTTGATCACCAAATTACCTCCAATTCCTTATTACAGGTTCATGGTTGGGGTTAAGTTCAGTGTCAGCGTTAGGGTTAGAGGTTAGGAATGGGGTCAGCCTCCGGTTAAATCTTAGTCTATTTTTCATGGAGTTAGTCTTAGGGTTATGGTCAGGATTGTGGTTAGCATTTGGGTTAGGGTCAGGGATCTTGTTAGGGTGAGGGTCAGAGTTAGGGCTAGGGTTATGGTCAGACTTAGGCTATTTTTGGCTGACTGTTAGGTTTTTAATGGTGAGGCTTAGGATTTGGCCTCAGGTTTGGGTAAGGGTCAGCTTGGGGTTTGGGTTATAGGTTAGGGTTTGATTATGGTTAGGGTCAGCCTTAAGGTTCGGGTTAGTTTAAGGGTAAGCCTTCTGGTTCGGATTAGTGTTCGGGTCAGGCCCAGGGTAGCAGTCAGGGGGACGCTTAGGCTATCTTTGGTTGACCGTAAGTATCGTAAGCGTTAGGGTTCAGGTTAGGCCTCGGATTAGTGTTTGGATCAGCCTTTGGGTTAGACTTAGGGTTAGGGTTAGCTTTAGGGTTGGGGTTAGGGCCGGGTTAGGTTTCAGGCTTAAGGTTAGTGTTAAGGTTAGGGTCAGGCTTATGGTTAGGGTTAGGCCCAGGGTCACAGTTAGGGTCAGGCTTAGGTTATTTTTACTTAAACTGTGAGGGTTAGGGTTAGTGTAGGCTTTAGGGTTAGGATCAGGGTTAGGCTTCGGCTATTTGTGATTGGACTGGAATGGTTGAAATTTTAGGGTCAGTCTTACAGTTAGGGTTAGGGTTAGAGTTAGGTTTAGAGTCAGGGTAGGATTATGGCTAGGGTTAGGGTTAGGGTCAGGCTTAGGGTATTTTTGATTGGACCGTAAGGCTTGTAAGTTTAAGGTTAGGGTTAGGATAAGGATTAGGTTCCGGTTTAGGTTTAGGGTTAGGGCCAGGTTTAGGGTTAGGGTTAGGGTCAGGGTCAGGGTCAGGGTCAGGCTTCGGGTATTTTTGATTGCACCATAAAGGTTGTAAGTTGAGGGTTCGGTTTAGTTTTAGCGTCACGGTTGTGGTTAGGGGTTAGGGTTTTGGTTAGAATGGGGTAAGGCTCAAGTCTTTTTCAGGCTCTTTTTTCATTAGGTCATGGTTTGGGTTTAGGGTCAGGATAAGGTTAGGACGTGGGTTCGGGTTATGCCTAGGGTTTGGGTTATGGTTCGGATTAGGATTAGAGTCAGGCTTAGGGTATTTTTGATGAGACCATCAAGTTTGTAAATTTAGGGTTAGGGTTCGGGTTAGGGTCAGGGTAGGGTTAGGTCAAGGGTTAGGGTTAGGTTTAGGGTAATGGTTAGAGTTAGGGCAAGGATCAGGTTTAGGCGCAGGGTTAGGGTCAGGGTATGGTTAGTGTTGGGGTTAGGTTTAGGATTGGATTTCGGGTTGGTTTTAGGGTCAGGGTTAGGTCTTGGGTTATGGTTAGGGTCAGCCTTATGGTTAGTGTTAGGCTTAGGGTGAGGTTCAGTTTGACGGTATTTTTGATTGATTGGGCCATAAGGATTGTAAATTTAGGCTTAGGGTTAGGGTTAAGATTAGGCTTAGGATAGGTTTCGGGCTAGGGTTAGATTTCCTGTTAAGGTTAGCATTTTTTGTTGGGGTTGGGGGTTAGGATTAGGATCCGAGTCGGGTTTAGAGTAAGGGTCAGGGTTAGGGTTAGGGTTGGGATTAGGGTCAGGGTTTGGGTTAGGTTTACTCTCTAGGTTAATGTTTGGGCTAGGAATCCATTTGGGTTCTGTTCAGGGTTAGGGTTAATCTTAGGGTTAGGATTAGGGTCAGGCTTTGGGTATTTTTGCTTGGACTGTAAGGGTTGTAAGTTTAGGGTTGGGATTAGGTTGAGTGTCAGGCTTAGGGTATTTTCTCTTTGACCCTATGGTTTGTAAGATTGAGGTTTTGGTTAGGCTCAGGTTATTTTTTGTTATTACAGGGACCCAAGACATCTGATTGCAGTTTCGGTGCCCTCGTCCCTCTGCTCGGGCTCCATCTGCAGCTCCTGAAGGACTCTGTTCTCCCTGCAGGTCCTAGCCGATGGCTGGCAGTCCCAGGCAAGTACCTCAGGTGAAGTTCTCGGGGTGGCACTGGGGGTTACGGTCAGACAGAGGAACTCTGCCTGAAAACCTAAGATATTTTTAATATTTGAAAAAAAGGACTGCCTTTTCATCAGCTGAAAGATCAAATACTTCCAACACAATGTCAGTGGAAATTCTACATACCCAAGAAACCAGGTTGTGTAAAAAAAACCCAAAACCCAAAAAACCCCAAAACCCAACGGTCTGGATGGGCGGGTCCAAAGAGTTCTGGTGAATGGACTTGAATCCATTTGGTGGCCAGTCCCAGAAGCGGTGTTTCCCAGGGCTCAGTACTGGGGCCAGGTCTCCTTAATATCTTTATCAATGATCTGGACGAGGGGCTCGAGTGTGCCCTCAGTAAGTTCGCAGACGACACCAAGTTGTGCGGGAGTGTTGATCTGCTGAAAGGTAGGAAGGGTCTGCAGAGGGATCTGCACAGGCTGGATCGATGGGCTGAGACCAGCTCTATGAGGTTTACCAAGGCTCAGTGCCGGGTCCTGCACTTGGCTCACAGCAACCCCAGGCAACGCTACAGGCTTGGGAAAGAAGAGCGGCTGGAAAGCTGCCTGGCGGAAAAGGACCTGGGGCTGTTGGTCGAGCGCCGGCTGAGGATGAGCCAGCAGCGTGCGCAGGTGGCCAAGGTGGCCAACAGCACCCTGGCTTGTAGGAGAAATCGTGTGGCCAGCGGGACTAGGGCAGTGATCGTCCCCCCGTAGTCGGCACTGGTGAGGCCGCACCTCGAGAACACTGTGTTCAGTTTTGGGCCCCTTGCTAGAAGAACGACATGGAGGTGCTGGAGCACGTCCAGAGAAGGGCAATGCAGCGGGTGAAGGGTCTAGAGAAGAAGTCTGATGAGGAGCGGCTGAGGGAACTGGGGTTGTTTAGCCCGGAGAAGAGGAGGCTGAGGGGAGACCTGATGGCTCTCTACAGCTCCCTCAAAGGAGGTGGTAGTGAGGTGGGCGTTGGTCTCTTCACCCAACTAACTAGCAAACGGACAAGAGAAAACGGTCTCAAGTTGCGTCAGGGGAGGTTTAGATTGGCTATGAGGAAAAATTTCTTCACCGACAGAGTGGTCAGGCGTTGGAACAGGCTGCCCAGAGAGGTGCTGGAGTCACCATCCCTGGAGGCGTTCAAAAGACGCGTAGACGTGGCACTTTGGGACATGGTTTAGTAGACATGGTGGTGTCGGGTCAACGGTTGGACTTGATGATCTCAGAGGTCTTTTCCAACCTTCCGATTCCATGATTCTCTAATTAATGTTTGGGTTAGGGTTAGCGTCAGCCTTATGGTTAAGGTTAGGGTCAGGCTTCGGCTGTTTTTGATTGGACTGTTAGGGTAAGGTTTTGGGTGTTTTTGATTGGACCGTAAGGTTTGTAAATTTAGGGCTAGTGTAATGATTAGGGTTTGGATTCGGTTCAGCATTGGGGTCAGGTTTAGTGTCAGGGTTAGGGGTTGGGGTTTGGCCTGGGGTTACGGTGAGTCTCTGTGTTAGGGTTAGCATTAGGATTCGGGTTAGGGTCAGGTTTAGGGTATTTTTGATTGGCCCATAAGCGTTGTAAGTTTAGGGTTAGGGTTAGGATTAGGGTTAGGGTTAGGTTTGTTATAGTTGAATTGAGACAAATAGAGTCCAAAGTAAATTCAATCTGTATTTATTAAGGTAGGAAAGCAAAAGCAGCGCTGGGCGGCCGGGGAGCCGCGGCTCCGCCAAGGGCTCGCGAATTCAAACAAGCTAAGCAGCCCCCTTTATAGGTTGATTTTTGCGCCTTTCGGCTTCTTGGGTTATCGTGGCTCCTCCAAGTCTGGGTAGTTTGTTACAGAGATACAAGTTGTCATAGTAACATAGCACTGCAATTTGCAACATTTTGGTTAAGCCTCGCCAAACAGGATGTTCTCTGGTGCAGCATGGTGCAGAAAGATTGCTTTTTCTCATCTAACCCATTTTGATCACCAAATTACCTCCAATTCCTTATTACAGGTTCATGGTTGGGGTTAAGTTCAGTGTCAGCGTTAGGGTTAGAGGTTAGGAATGGGGTCAGCCTCCGGTTAAATCTTAGTCTATTTTTTCATGGAGTTAGTCTTAGGGTTATGGTCAGGATTGTGGTTAGCATTTGGGTTAGGGTCAGGGATCTTGTTAGGGTGAGGGTCAGAGTTAGGGCTAGGGTTATGGTCAGACTTAGGCTATTTTTGGCTGACTGTTAGGTTTTTAATGGTGAGGCTTAGGATTTGGCCTCAGGTTTGGGTAAGGGTCAGCTTGGGGTTTGGGTTAGAGGTTAGGGTTTGATTATGGTTAGGGTCAGCCTTAAGGTTCGGGTTAGTTTAAGGGTAAGCCTTCTGGTTCGGATTAGTGTTCGGGTCAGGCCCAGGGTACCAGTCAGGGGGACGCTTAGGCTATCTTTGGTTGACCGTAAGTATCGTAAGCGTTAGGGTTCAGGTTAGGCCTCGGATTAGTGTTTGGATCAGCCTTTGGGTTAGACTTAGGGTTAGGGTTAGCTTTAGGGTTGGGGTTAGGGCCGGGTTAGGTTTCAGGCTTAAGGTTAGTGTTAAGGTTAGGGTCAGGCTTATGGTTAGGGTTAGGCCCAGGGTCACAGTTAGGGTCAGGCTTAGGTTATTTTTACTTAAACTGTGAGGGTTAGGGTTAGTGTAGGCTTTAGGGTTAGGATCAGGGTTAGGCTTCGGCTATTTGTGATTGGACTGGAATGGTTGAAATTTTAGGGTCAGTCTTACAGTTAGGGTTAGGGTTAGAGTTAGGTTTAGAGTCAGGGTAGGATTATGGCTAGGGTTAGGGTTAGGGTCAGGCTTAGGGTATTTTTGATTGGACCGTAAGGCTTGTAAGTTTAAGGTTAGGGTTAGGATAAGGATTAGGTTCCGGTTTAGGTTTAGGGTTAGGGCCAGGTTTAGGGTTAGGGTTAGGGTCAGGGTCAGGGTCAGGCTTCGGGTATTTTTGATTGCACCATAAAGGTTGTAAGTTGAGGGTTCGGTTTAGTTTTAGCGTCACGGTTGTGGTTAGGGGTTAGGGTTTTGGTTAGAATGGGGTAAGGCTCAAGTCTTTTTCAGGCTCTTTTTCATTAGGTCATGGTTTGGGTTTAGGGTCAGGATAAGGTTAGGACGTGGGTTCGGGTTATGCCTAGGGTTTGGGTTATGGTTCGGATTAGGATTAGAGTCAGGCTTAGGGTATTTTTGATGAGACCATCAAGTTTGTAAATTTAGGGTTAGGGTTAGGGTTAGGGTCAGGGTAGGGTTAGGTCAAGGGTTAGGGTTAGGTTTAGGGTAATGGTTAGAGTTAGGGCAAGGATCAGGTTTAGGCGCAGGGTTAGGGTCAGGGTATGGTTAGTGTTGGGGTTAGGTTTAGGATTGGATTTCGGGTTGGTTTTAGGGTCAGGGTTAGGTCTTGGGTTATGGTTAGGGTCAGCCTTATGGTTAGTGTTAGGCTTAGGGTGAGGTTCAGTTTGACGGTATTTTTGATTGATTGGGCCATAAGGATTGTAAATTTAGGCTTAGGGTTAGGGTTAAGATTAGGCTTAGGATAGGTTTCGGGCTAGGGTTAGATTTCCTGTTAAGGTTAGCATTTTTGTTGGGGTTGGGGGTTAGGATTAGGATCCGAGTCGGGTTTAGAGTAAGGGTCAGGGTTAGGGTTAGGGTTGGGATTAGGGTCAGGGTTTGGGTTAGGTTTACTCTCTAGGTTAATGTTTGGGCTAGGAATCCATTTGGGTTCTGTTCAGGGTTAGGGTTAATCTTAGGGTTAGGATTAGGGTCAGGCTTTGGGTATTTTTGATTGGACTGTAAGGGTTGTAAGTTTAGGGTTGGGATTAGGTTGAGTGTCAGGCTTAGGGTATTTTCTCTTTGACCCTATGGTTTGTAAGATTGAGGTTTTGGTTAGGCTCAGGTTATTTTTTGTTATTACAGGGACCCAAGACATCTGATTGCAGTTTCGGTGCCCTCGTCCCTCTGCTCGGGCTCCATCTGCAGCTCCTGAAGGACTCTGTTCTCCCTGCAGGTCCTAGCCGATGGCTGGCAGTCCCAGGCAAGTACCTCAGATGAAGTTCTCGGGGTGGCACTGGGGGTTACGGTCAGACAGAGGAACTCTGCCTGAAAACCTAAGATATTTTTAATATTTGAAAAAAAGGACTGCCTTTTCATCAGCTGAAAGATCAAATACTTCCAACACAATGTCAGTGGAAATTCTACATACCCAAGAAACCAGGTTGTGTAAAAAAAACCCAAAACCCAAAAAACCCCAAAACCCAACGGTCTGGATGGGCGGGTCCAAAGAGTTCTGGTGAATGGACTTGAATCCATTTGGTGGCCAGTCCCAGAAGCGGTGTTTCCCAGGGCTCAGTACTGGGGCCAGGTCTCCTTAATATCTTTATCAATGATCTGGACGAGGGGCTCGAGTGTGCCCTCAGTAAGTTCGCAGACGACACCAAGTTGTGCGGGAGTGTTGATCTGCTGAAAGGTAGGAAGGGTCTGCAGAGGGATCTGCACAGGCTGGATCGATGGGCTGAGACCAGCTCTATGAGGTTTACCAAGGCTCAGTGCCGGGTCCTGCACTTGGCTCACAGCAACCCCAGGCAACGCTACAGGCTTGGGAAAGAAGAGCGGCTGGAAAGCTGCCTGGCGGAAAAGGACCTGGGGCTGTTGGTCGAGCGCCGGCTGAGGATGAGCCAGCAGCGTGCGCAGGTGGCCAACAGCACCCTGGCTTGTAGGAGAAATCGTGTGGCCAGCGGGACTAGGGCAGTGATCGTCCCCCCGTAGTCGGCACTGGTGAGGCCGCACCTCGAGAACTGTGTTCAGTTTTGGGCCCCTTGCTAGAAGAACGACATGGAGGTGCTGGAGCACGTCCAGAGAAGGGCAATGCAGCGGGTGAAGGGTCTAGAGAAGAAGTCTGATGAGGAGCGGCTGAGGGAACTGGGGTTGTTTAGCCCGGAGAAGAGGAGGCTGAGGGGAGACCTGATGGCTCTCTACAGCTCCCTCAAAGGAGGTGGTAGTGAGGTGGGCGTTGGTCTCTTCACCCAACTAACTAGCAAACGGACAAGAGAAAACGGTCTCAAGTTGCGTCAGGGGAGGTTTAGATTGGCTATGAGGAAAAATTTCTTCACCGACAGAGTGGTCAGGCGTTGGAACAGGCTGCCCAGAGAGGTGCTGGAGTCACCATCCCTGGAGGCGTTCAAAAGACGCGTAGACGTGGCACTTTGGGACATGGTTTAGTAGACATGGTGGTGTCGGGTCAACGGTTGGACTTGATGATCTCAGAGGTCTTTTCCAACCTTCCGATTCCATGATTCTCTAATTAATGTTTGGGTTAGGGTTAGCGTCAGCCTTATGGTTAAGGTTAGGGTCAGGCTTCGGCTGTTTTTGATTGGACTGTTAGGGTAAGGTTTTGGGTGTTTTTGATTGGACCGTAAGGTTTGTAAATTTAGGGCTAGTGTAATGATTAGGGTTTGGATTCGGTTCAGCATTGGGGTCAGGTTTAGTGTCAGGGTTAGGGGTTGGGGTTTGGCCTGGGGTTACGTTGAGTCTCTGTGTTAGGGTTAGCATTAGGATTCGGGTTAGGGTCAGGTTTAGGGTATTTTTGATTGGCCCATAAGCGTTGTAAGTTTAGGGTTAGGGTTAGGATTAGGGTTAGGGTTAGGTTTGTTATAGTTGAATTGAGACAAATAGAGTCCAAAGTAAATTCAATCTGTATTTATTAAGGTAGGAAAGCAAAAGCAGCGCTGGGCGGCCGGGGAGCCGCGGCTCCGCCAAGGGCTCGCGAATTCAAACAAGCTAAGCAGCCCCCTTTATAGGTTGATTTTTTGCGCCTTTCGGCTTCTTGGGTTATCGTGGCTCCTCCAAGTCTGGGTAGTTTGTTACAGAGATACAAGTTGTCATAGTAACATAGCACTGCAATTTGCAACATTTTGGTTAAGCCTCGCCAAACAGGATGTTCTCTGGTGCAGCATGGTGCAGAAAGATTGCTTTTTCTCATCTAACCCATTTTGATCACCAAATTACCTCCAATTCCTTATTACAGGTTCATGGTTGGGGTTAAGTTCAGTGTCAGCGTTAGGGTTAGAGGTTAGGAATGGGGTCAGCCTCCGGTTAAATCTTAGTCTATTTTTCATGGAGTTAGTCTTAGGGTTATGGTCAGGATTGTGGTTAGCATTTGGGTTAGGGTCAGGGATCTTGTTAGGGTGAGGGTCAGAGTTAGGGCTAGGGTTATGGTCAGACTTAGGCTATTTTTGGCTGACTGTTAGGTTTTTAATGGTGAGGCTTAGGATTTGGCCTCAGGTTTGGGTAAGGGTCAGCTTGGGGTTTGGGTTATAGGTTAGGGTTTGATTATGGTTAGGGTCAGCCTTAAGGTTCGGGTTAGTTTAAGGGTAAGCCTTCTGGTTCGGATTAGTGTTCGGGTCAGGCCCAGGGTACCAGTCAGGGGGACGCTTAGGCTATCTTTGGTTGACCGTAAGTATCGTAAGCGTTAGGGTTCAGGTTAGGCCTCGGATTAGTGTTTGGATCAGCCTTTGGGTTAGACTTAGGGTTAGGGTTAGCTTTAGGGTTGGGGTTAGGGCCGGGTTAGGTTTCAGGCTTAAGGTTAGTGTTAAGGTTAGGGTCAGGCTTATGGTTAGGGTTAGGCCCAGGGTCACAGTTAGGGTCAGGCTTAGGTTATTTTTACTTAAACTGTGAGGGTTAGGGTTAGTGTAGGCTTTAGGGTTAGGATCAGGGTTAGGCTTCGGCTATTTGTGATTGGACTGGAATGGTTGAAATTTTAGGGTCAGTCTTACAGTTAGGGTTAGGGTTAGAGTTAGGTTTAGAGTCAGGGTAGGATTATGGCTAGGGTTAGGGTTAGGGTCAGGCTTAGGGTATTTTTGATTGGACCGTAAGGCTTGTAAGTTTAAGGTTAGGGTTAGGATAAGGATTAGGTTCCGGTTTAGGTTTAGGGTTAGGGCCAGGTTTAGGGTTAGGGTTAGGGTCAGGGTCAGGGTCAGGGTCAGGCTTCGGGTATTTTTGATTGCACCATAAAGGTTGTAAGTTTAGGGTTCGGTTTAGTTTTAGCGTCACGGTTGTGGTTAGGGGTTAGGGTTTTGGTTAGAATGGGGTAAGGCTCAAGTCTTTTTCAGGCTCTTTTTCATTAGGTCATGGTTTGGGTTTAGGGTCAGGATAAGGTTAGGACGTGGGTTCGGGTTATGCCTAGGGTTTGGGTTATGGTTCGGATTAGGATTAGAGTCAGGCTTAGGGTATTTTTGATGAGACCATCAAGTTTGTAAATTTAGGGTTAGGGTTAGGGTTAGGGTCAGGGTAGGGTTAGGTCAAGGGTTAGGGTTAGGTTTAGGGTAATGGTTAGAGTTAGGGCAAGGATCAGGTTTAGGCGCAGGGTTAGGGTCAGGGTATGGTTAGTGTTGGGGTTAGGTTTAGGATTGGATTTCGGGTTGGTTTTAGGGTCAGGGTTAGGTCTTGGGTTATGGTTAGGGTCAGCCTTATGGTTAGTGTTAGGCTTAGGGTGAGGTTCAGTTTGACGGTATTTTTGATTGATTGGGCCATAAGGATTGTAAATTTAGGCTTAGGGTTAGGGTTAAGATTAGGCTTAGGATAGGTTTCGGGCTAGGGTTAGATTTCCTGTTAAGGTTAGCATTTTTGTTGGGGTTGGGGGTTAGGATTAGGATCCGAGTCGGGTTTAGAGTAAGGGTCAGGGTTAGGGTTAGGGTTGGGATTAGGGTCAGGGTTTGGGTTAGGTTTACTCTCTAGGTTAATGTTTGGGCTAGGAATCCATTTGGGTTCTGTTCAGGGTTAGGGTTAATCTTAGGGTTAGGATTAGGGTCAGGCTTTGGGTATTTTTGATTGGACTGTAAGGGTTGTAAGTTTAGGGTTGGGATTAGGTTGAGTGTCAGGCTTAGGGTATTTTCTCTTTGACCCTATGGTTTGTAAGATTGAGGTTTTGGTTAGGCTCAGGTTATTTTTTGTTATTACAGGGACCCAAGACATCTGATTGCAGTTTCGGTGCCCTCGTCCCTCTGCTCGGGCTCCATCTGCAGCTCCTGAAGGACTCTGTTCTCCCTGCAGGTCCTAGCCGATGGCTGGCAGTCCCAGGCAAGTACCTCAGATGAAGTTCTCGGGGTGGCACTGGGGGTTACGGTCAGACAGAGGAACTCTGCCTGAAAACCTAAGATATTTTTAATATTTGAAAAAAAGGACTGCCTTTTCATCAGCTGAAAGATCAAATACTTCCAACACAATGTCAGTGGAAATTCTACATACCCAAGAAACCAGGTTGTGTAAAAAAAACCCAAAACCCCAAAAAACCCCAAAACCCAACGGTCTGGATGGGCGGGTCCAAAGAGTTCTGGTGAATGGACTTGAATCCATTTGGTGGCCAGTCCCAGAAGCGGTGTTTCCCAGGGCTCAGTACTGGGGCCAGGTCTCCTTAATATCTTTATCAATGATCTGGACGAGGGGCTCGAGTGTGCCCTCAGTAAGTTCGCAGACGACACCAAGTTGTGCGGGAGTGTTGATCTGCTGAAAGGTAGGAAGGGTCTGCAGAGGGATCTGCACAGGCTGGATCGATGGGCTGAGACCAGCTCTATGAGGTTTACCAAGGCTCAGTGCCGGGTCCTGCACTTGGCTCACAGCAACCCCAGGCAACGCTACAGGCTTGGGAAAGAAGAGCGGCTGGAAAGCTGCCTGGCGGAAAAGGACCTGGGGCTGTTGGTCGAGCGCCGGCTGAGGATGAGCCAGCAGCGTGCGCAGGTGGCCAAGGTGGCCAACAGCACCCTGGCTTGTAGGAGAAATCGTGTGGCCAGCGGGACTAGGGCAGTGATCGTCCCCCCGTAGTCGGCACTGGTGAGGCCGCACCTCGAGAACACCTGTGTTCAGTTTTGGGCCCCTTGCTAGAAGAACGACATGGAGGTGCTGGAGCACGTCCAGAGAAGGGCAATGCAGCGGGTGAAGGGTCTAGAGAAGAAGTCTGATGAGGAGCGGCTGAGGGAACTGGGGTTGTTTAGCCCGGAGAAGAGGAGGCTGAGGGGAGACCTGATGGCTCTCTACAGCTCCCTCAAAGGAGGTGGTAGTGAGGTGGGCGTTGGTCTCTTCACCCAACTAACTAGCAAACGGACAAGAGAAAACGGTCTCAAGTTGCGTCAGGGGAGGTTTAGATTGGCTATGAGGAAAAATTTCTTCACCGACAGAGTGGTCAGGCGTTGGAACAGGCTGCCCAGAGAGGTGCTGGAGTCACCATCCCTGGAGGCGTTCAAAAGACGCGTAGACGTGGCACTTTGGGACATGGTTTAGTAGACATGGTGGTGTCGGGTCAACGGTTGGACTTGATGATCTCAGAGGTCTTTTCCAACCTTCCGATTCCATGATTCTCTAATTAATGTTTGGGTTAGGGTTAGCGTCAGCCTTATGGTTAAGGTTAGGGTCAGGCTTCGGCTGTTTTTGATTGGACTGTTAGGGTAAGGTTTTGGGTGTTTTTGATTGGACCGTAAGGTTTGTAAATTTAGGGCTAGTGTAATGATTAGGGTTTGGATTCGGTTCAGCATTGGGGTCAGGTTTAGTGTCAGGGTTAGGGGTTGGGGTTTGGCCTGGGGTTACGTTGAGTCTCTGTGTTAGGGTTAGCATTAGGATTCGGGTTAGGGTCAGGTTTAGGGTATTTTTGATTGGCCCATAAGCGTTGTAAGTTTAGGGTTAGGGTTAGGATTAGGGTTAGGGTTAGGTTTGTTATAGTTGAATTGAGACAAATAGAGTCCAAAGTAAATTCAATCTGTATTTATTAAGGTAGGAAAGCAAAAGCAGCGCTGGGCGGCCGGGGAGCCGCGGCTCCGCCAAGGGCTCGCGAATTCAAACAAGCTAAGCAGCCCCCTTTATAGGTTGATTTTCGCGCCTTTCGGCTTCTTGGGTTATCGTGGCTCCTCCAAGTCTGGGTAGTTTGTTACAGAGATACAAGTTGTCATAGTAACATAGCACTGCAATTTGCAACATTTTGGTTAAGCCTCGCCAAACAGGATGTTCTCTGGTGCAGCATGGTGCAGAAAGATTGCTTTTTCTCATCTAACCCATTTTGATCACCAAATTACCTCCAATTCCTTATTACAGGTTCATGGTTGGGGTTAAGTTCAGTGTCAGCGTTAGGGTTAGAGGTTAGGAATGGGGTCAGCCTCCGGTTAAATCTTAGTCTATTTTTCATGGAGTTAGTCTTAGGGTTATGGTCAGGATTGTGGTTAGCATTTGGGTTAGGGTCAGGGATCTTGTTAGGGTGAGGGTCAGAGTTAGGGCTAGGGTTATGGTCAGACTTAGGCTATTTTTGGCTGACTGTTAGGTTTTTAATGGTGAGGCTTAGGATTTGGCCTCAGGTTTGGGTAAGGGTCAGCTTGGGGTTTGGGTTATAGGTTAGGGTTTGATTATGGTTAGGGTCAGCCTTAAGGTTCGGGTTAGTTTAAGGGTAAGCCTTCTGGTTCGGATTAGTGTTCGGGTCAGGCCCAGGGTACCAGTCAGGGGGACGCTTAGGCTATCTTTGGTTGACCGTAAGTATCGTAAGCGTTAGGGTTCAGGTTAGGCCTCGGATTAGTGTTTGGATCAGCCTTTGGGTTAGACTTAGGGTTAGGGTTAGCTTTAGGGTTGGGGTTAGGGCCGGGTTAGGTTTCAGGCTTAAGGTTAGTGTTAAGGTTAGGGTCAGGCTTATGGTTAGGGTTAGGCCCAGGGTCACAGTTAGGGTCAGGCTTAGGTTATTTTTACTTAAACTGTGAGGGTTAGGGTTAGTGTAGGCTTTAGGGTTAGGATCAGGGTTAGGCTTCGGCTATTTGTGATTGGACTGGAATGGTTGAAATTTTAGGGTCAGTCTTACAGTTAGGGTTAGGGTTAGAGTTAGGTTTAGAGTCAGGGTAGGATTATGGCTAGGGTTAGGGTTAGGGTCAGGCTTAGGGTATTTTTGATTGGACCGTAAGGCTTGTAAGTTTAAGGTTAGGGTTAGGATAAGGATTAGGTTCCGGTTTAGGTTTAGGGTTAGGGCCAGGTTTAGGGTTAGGGTTAGGGTCAGGGTCAGGGTCAGGGTCAGGCTTCGGGTATTTTTGATTGCACCATAAAGGTTGTAAGTTGAGGGTTCGGTTTAGTTTTAGCGTCACGGTTGTGGTTAGGGGTTAGGGTTTTGGTTAGAATGGGGTAAGGCTCAAGTCTTTTTCAGGCTCTTTTTCATTAGGTCATGGTTTGGGTTAGGGTCAGGATAAGGTTAGGACGTGGGTTCGGGTTATGCCTAGGGTTTGGGTTATGGTTCGGATTAGGATTAGAGTCAGGCTTAGGGTATTTTTGATGAGACCATCAAGTTTGTAAATTTAGGGTTAGGGTTAGGGTTAGGGTCAGGGTAGGGTTAGGTCAAGGGTTAGGGTTAGGTTTAGGGTAATGGTTAGAGTTAGGGCAAGGATCAGGTTTAGGCGCAGGGTTAGGGTCAGGGTATGGTTAGTGTTGGGGTTAGGTTTAGGATTGGATTTCGGGTTGGTTTTAGGGTCAGGGTTAGGTCTTGGGTTATGGTTAGGGTCAGCCTTATGGTTAGTGTTAGGCTTAGGGTGAGGTTCAGTTTGACGGTATTTTTGATTGATTGGGCCATAAGGATTGTAAATTTAGGCTTAGGGTTAGGGTTAAGATTAGGCTTAGGATAGGTTTCGGGCTAGGGTTAGATTTCCTGTTAAGGTTAGCATTTTTGTTGGGGTTGGGGGTTAGGATTAGGATCCGAGTCGGGTTTAGAGTAAGGGTCAGGGTTAGGGTTAGGGTTGGGATTAGGGTCAGGGTTTGGGTTAGGTTTACTCTCTAGGTTAATGTTTGGGCTAGGAATCCATTTGGGTTCTGTTCAGGGTTAGGGTTAATCTTAGGGTTAGGATTAGGGTCAGGCTTTGGGTATTTTTGATTGGACTGTAAGGGTTGTAAGTTTAGGGTTGGGATTAGGTTGAGTGTCAGGCTTAGGGTATTTTCTCTTTGACCCTATGGTTTGTAAGATTGAGGTTTTGGTTAGGCTCAGGTTATTTTTTGTTATTACAGGGACCCAAGACATCTGATTGCAGTTTCGGTGCCCTCGTCCCTCTGCTCGGGCTCCATCTGCAGCTCCTGAAGGACTCTGTTCTCCCTGCAGGTCCTAGCCGATGGCTGGCAGTCCCAGGCAAGTACCTCAGATGAAGTTCTCGGGGTGGCACTGGGGGTTACGGTCAGACAGAGGAACTCTGCCTGAAAACCTAAGATATTTTTAATATTTGAAAAAAAGGACTGCCTTTTCATCAGCTGAAAGATCAAATACTTCCAACACAATGTCAGTGGAAATTCTACATACCCAAGAAACCAGGTTGTGTAAAAAAAACCAAAACCCAAAAAACCCCAAAACCCAACGGTCTGGATGGGCGGGTCCAAAGAGTTCTGGTGAATGGACTTGAATCCATTTGGTGGCCAGTCCCAGAAGCGGTGTTTCCCAGGGCTCAGTACTGGGGCCAGGTCTCCTTAATATCTTTATCAATGATCTGGACGAGGGGCTCGAGTGTGCCCTCAGTAAGTTCGCAGACGACACCAAGTTGTGCGGGAGTGTTGATCTGCTGAAAGGTAGGAAGGGTCTGCAGAGGGATCTGCACAGGCTGGATCGATGGGCTGAGACCAGCTCTATGAGGTTTACCAAGGCTCAGTGCCGGGTCCTGCACTTGGCTCACAGCAACCCCAGGCAACGCTACAGGCTTGGGAAAGAAGAGCGGCTGGAAAGCTGCCTGGCGGAAAAGGACCTGGGGCTGTTGGTCGAGCGCCGGCTGAGGATGAGCCAGCAGCGTGCGCAGGTGGCCAAGGTGGCCAACAGCACCCTGGCTTGTAGGAGAAATCGTGTGGCCAGCGGGACTAGGGCAGTGATCGTCCCCCCGTACTCGGCACTGGTGAGGCCGCACCTCGAGAACACCTGTGTTCAGTTTTGGGCCCCTTGCTAGAAGAACGACATGGAGGTGCTGGAGCACGTCCAGAGAAGGGCAATGCAGCGGGTGAAGGGTCTAGAGAAGAAGTCTGATGAGGAGCGGCTGAGGGAACTGGGGTTGTTTAGCCCGGAGAAGAGGAGGCTGAGGGGAGACCTGATGGCTCTCTACAGCTCCCTCAAAGGAGGTGGTAGTGAGGTGGGCGTTGGTCTCTTCACCCAACTAACTAGCAAACGGACAAGAGAAAACGGTCTCAAGTTGCGTCAGGGGAGGTTTAGATTGGCTATGAGGAAAAATTTCTTCACCGACAGAGTGGTCAGGCGTTGGAACAGGCTGCCCAGAGAGGTGCTGGAGTCACCATCCCTGGAGGCGTTCAAAAGACGCGTAGACGTGGCACTTTGGGACATGGTTTAGTAGACATGGTGGTGTCGGGTCAACGGTTGGACTTGATGATCTCAGAGGTCTTTTCCAACCTTCCGATTCCATGATTCTCTAATTAATGTTTGGGTTAGGGTTAGCGTCAGCCTTATGGTTAAGGTTAGGGTCAGGCTTCGGCTGTTTTTGATTGGACTGTTAGGGTAAGGTTTTGGGTGTTTTTGATTGGACAGTAAGGTTTGTAAATTTAGGGCTAGTGTAATGATTAGGGTTTGGATTCGGTTCAGCATTGGGGTCAGGTTTAGTGTCAGGGTTAGGGGTTGGGGTTTGGCCTGGGGTTACGGTGAGTCTCTGTGTTAGGGTTAGCATTAGGATTCGGGATAGGGTCAGGTTTAGGGTATTTTTGATTGGCCAATAAGCGTTGTAAGTTTAGGGTTAGGGTTAGGATTAGGGTTAGGGTTAGGTTTGTTATAGTTGAATTGAGACAAATAGAGTCCAAAGTAAATTCAATCTGTATTTATTAAGGTAGGAAAGCAAAAGCAGCGCTGGGCGGCCGGGGAGCCGCGGCTCCGCCAAGGGCTCGCGAATTCAAACAAGCTAAGCAGCCCCCTTTATAGGTTGATTTTTGCGCCTTTCGGCTTCTTGGGTTATCGTGGCTCCTCCAAGTCTGGGTAGTTTGTTACAGAGATACAAGTTGTCATAGTAACATAGCACTGCAATTTGCAACATTTTGGTTAAGCCTCGCCAAACAGGATGTTCTCTGGTGCAGCATGGTGCAGAAAGATTGCTTTTTCTCATCTAACCAATTTTGATCACCAAATTACCTCCAATTCCTTATTACAGGTTCATGGTTGGGGTTAAGTTCAGTGTCAGCGTTAGGGTTAGAGGTTAGGAATGGGGTCAGCCTCCGGTTAAATCTTAGTCTATTTTTCATGGAGTTAGTCTTAGGGTTATGGTCAGGATTGTGGTTAGCATTTGGGTTAGGGTCAGGGATCTTGTTAGGGTGAGGGTCAGAGTTAGGGCTAGGGTTATGGTCAGACTTAGGCTATTTTTGGCTGACTGTTAGGTTTTTAATGGTGAGGCTTAGGATTTGGCCTCAGGTTTGGGTAAGGGTCAGCTTGGGGTTTGGGTTATAGGTTAGGGTTTGATTATGGTTAGGGTCAGCCTTAAGGTTCGGGTTAGTTTAAGGGTAAGCCTTCTGGTTCGGATTAGTGTTCGGGTCAGGCCCAGGGTACCAGTCAGGGGGACGCTTAGGCTATCTTTGGTTGACCGTAAGTATCGTAAGCGTTAGGGTTCAGGTTAGGCCTCGGATTAGTGTTTGGATCAGCCTTTGGGTTAGACTTAGGGTTAGGGTTAGCTTTAGGGTTGGGGTTAGGGCCGGGTTAGGTTTCAGGCTTAAGGTTAGTGTTAAGGTTAGGGTCAGGCTTAGGTTATTTTTACTTAAACTGTGAGGGTTAGGGTTAGTGTAGGCTTTAGGGTTAGGATCAGGGTTAGGCTTCGGCTATTTGTGATTGGACTGGAATGGTTGAAATTTTAGGGTCAGTCTTACAGTTAGGGTTAGGGTTAGAGTTAGGTTTAGAGTCAGGGTAGGATTATGGCTAGGGTTTGGGTTAGGGTCAGGCTTAGGGTATTTTTGATTGGACCGTAAGGCTTGTAAGTTTAAGGTTAGGGTTAGGATAAGGATTAGGTTCCGGTTTAGGTTTAGGGTTAGGGCCAGGTTTAGGGTTAGGGTTAGGGTCAGGGTCAGGGTCAGGCTTCGGGTATTTTTGATTGCACCATAAAGGTTGTAAGTTTAGGGTTCGGTTTAGTTTTAGCGTCACGGTTGTGGTTAGGGGGTTAGGGTTTTGGTTAGAATGGGGTAAGGCTCAAGTCTTTTTCAGGCTCTTTTTCATTAGGTCATGGTTTGGGTTTAGGGTCAGGATAAGGTTAGGACGTGGGTTCGGGTTATGCCTAGGGTTTGGGTTATGGTTCGGATTAGGATTAGAGTCAGGCTTAGGGTATTTTTGATGAGACCATCAAGTTTGTAAATTTAGGGTTAGGGTTAGGGTTAGGGTCAGGGTAGGGTTAGGTCCAGGGTTAGGGTTAGGTTTAGGGTAATGGTTAGAGTTAGGGCAAGGATCAGGTTTAGGCGCAGGGTTAGGGTCAGGGTATGGTTAGTGTTGGGGTTAGGTTTAGGATTGGATTTCGGGTTGGTTTTAGGGTCAGGGTTAGGTCTTGGGTTATGGTTAGGGTCAGCCTTATGGTTAGTGTTAGGCTTAGGGTGAGGTTCAGTTTGACGGTATTTTTGATTGATTGGGCCATAAGGATTGTAAATTTAGGCTTAGGGTTAGGGTTAAGATTAGGCTTAGGATAGGTTTCGGGCTAGGGTTAGATTTCCTGTTAAGGTTAGCATTTTTGTTGGGGTTGGGGGTTAGGATTAGGATCCGAGTCGGGTTTAGAGTAAGGGTCAGGGTTAGGGTTAGGGTTGGGATTAGGGTCAGGGTTTGGGTTAGGTTTACTCTCTAGGTTAATGTTTGGGCTAGGAATCCATTTGGGTTCTGTTCAGGGTTAGGGTTAATCTTAGGGTTAGGATTAGGGTCAGGCTTTGGGTATTTTTGATTGGACTGTAAGGGTTGTAAGTTTAGGGTTGGGATTAGGTTGAGTGTCAGGCTTAGGGTATTTTCTCTTTGACCCTATGGTTTGTAAGATTGAGGTTTTGGTTAGGCTCAGGTTATTTTTTGTTATTACAGGGACCCAAGACATCTGATTGCAGTTTCGGTGCCCTCGTCCCTCTGCTCGGGCTCCATCTGCAGCTCCTGAAGGACTCTGTTCTCCCTGCAGGTCCTAGCCGATGGCTGGCAGTCCCAGGCAAGTACCTCAGATGAAGTTCTCGGGGTGGCACTGGGGGTTACGGTCAGACAGAGGAACTCTGCCTGAAAACCTAAGATATTTTTAATATTTGAAAAAAAAGGACTGCCTTTTCATCAGCTGAAAGATCAAATACTTCCAACACAATGTCAGTGGAAATTCTACATACCCAAGAAACCAGGTTGTGTAAAAAAAACCCAAAACCCAAAAAACCCCCAAACCCAACGGTCTGGATGGGCGGGTCCAAAGAGTTCTGGTGAATGGACTTGAATCCATTTGGTGGCCAGTCCCAGAAGCGGTGTTTCCCAGGGCTCAGTACTGGGGCCAGGTCTCCTTAATATCTTTATCAATGATCTGGACGAGGGGCTCGAGTGTGCCCTCAGTAAGTTCGCAGACGACACCAAGTTGTGCGGGAGTGTTGATCTGCTGAAAGGTAGGAAGGGTCTGCAGAGGGATCTGCACAGGCTGGATCGATGGGCTGAGACCAGCTCTATGAGGTTTACCAAGGCTCAGTGCCGGGTCCTGCACTTGGCTCACAGCAACCCCAGGCAACGCTACAGGCTTGGGAAAGAAGAGCGGCTGGAAAGCTGCCTGGCGGAAAGGACCTGGGGCTGTTGGTCGAGCGCCGGCTGAGGATGAGCCAGCAGCGTGCGCAGGTGGCCAAGGTGGCCAACAGCACCCTGGCTTGTAGGAGAAATCGTGTGGCCAGCGGGACTAGGGCAGTGATCGTCCCCCCGTAGTCGGCACTGGTGAGGCCGCACCTCGAGAACACTGTGTTCAGTTTTGGGCCCCTTGCTAGAAGAACGACATGGAGGTGCTGGAGCACGTCCAGAGAAGGGCAATGCAGCGGGTGAAGGGTCTAGAGAAGAAGTCTGATGAGGAGCGGCTGAGGGAACTGGGGTTGTTTAGCCCGGAGAAGAGGAGGCTGAGGGGAGACCTGATGGCTCTCTACAGCTCCCTCAAAGGAGGTGGTAGTGAGGTGGGCGTTGGTCTCTTCACCCAACTAACTAGCAAACGGACAAGAGAAAACGGTCTCAAGTTGCGTCAGGGGAGGTTTAGATTGGCTATGAGGAAAAATTTCTTCACCGACAGAGTGGTCAGGCGTTGGAACAGGCTGCCCAGAGAGGTGCTGGAGTCACCATCCCTGGAGGCGTTCAAAAGACGCGTAGACGTGGCACTTTGGGACATGGTTTAGTAGACATGGTGGTGTCGGGTCAACGGTTGGACTTGATGATCTCAGAGGTCTTTTCCAACCTTCCGATTCCATGATTCTCTAATTAATGTTTGGGTTAGGGTTAGCGTCAGCCTTATGGTTAAGGTTAGGGTCAGGCTTCGGCTGTTTTTGATTGGACTGTTAGGGTAAGGTTTTGGGTGTTTTTGATTGGACCGTAAGGTTTGTAAATTTAGGGCTAGTGTAATGATTAGGGTTTGGATTCGGTTCAGCATTGGGGTCAGGTTTAGTGTCAGGGTTAGGGGTTGGGGTTTGGCCTGGGGTTACGGTGAGTCTCTGGGTTAGGGTTAGCATTAGGATTCGGGTTAGGGTCAGGTTTAGGGTATTTTTGATTGGCCCATAAGCGTTGTAAGTTTAGGGTTAGGGTTAGGATAAGGGTTAGGGTTAGGTTTGTTATAGTTGAATTGAGACAAATAGAGTCCAAAGTAAATTCAATCTGTATTTATTAAGGTAGGAAAGCAAAAGCAGCGCTGGGCGGCCGGGGAGCCGCGGCTCCGCCAAGGGCTCGCGAATTCAAACAAGCTAAGCAGCCCCCTTTATAGGTTGATTTTTGCGCCTTTCGGCTTCTTGGGTTATCGTGGCTCCTCCAAGTCTGGGTAGTTTGTTACAGAGATACAAGTTGTCATAGTAACATAGCACTGCAATTTGCAACATTTTGGTTAAGCCTCGCCAAACAGGATGTTCTCTGGTGCAGCATGGTGCAGAAAGATTGCTATTTCTCATCTAACCCATTTTGATCACCAAATTACCTCCAATTCCTTATTACAGGTTCATGGTTGGGGTTAAGTTCAGTGTCAGCGTTAGGGTTAGAGGTTAGGAATGGGGTCAGCCTCCGGTTAAATCTTAGTCTATTTTTCATGGAGTTAGTCTTAGGGTTATGGTCAGGATTGTGGTTAGCATTTGGGTTAGGGTCAGGGATCTTGTTAGGGTGAGGGTCAGAGTTAGGGCTAGGGTTATGGTCAGACTTAGGCTATTTTTGGCTGACTGTTAGGTTTTTAATGGTGAGGCTTAGGATTTGGCCTCAGGTTTGGGTAAGGGTCAGCTTGGGGTTTGGGTTAGAGGTTAGGGTTTGATTATGGTTAGGGTCAGCCTTAAGGTTCGGGTTAGTTTAAGGGTAAGCCTTCTGGTTCGGATTAGTGTTCGGGTCAGGCCCAGGGTAGCAGTCAGGGGGGACGCTTAGGCTATCTTTGGTTGACCGTAAGTATCGTAAGCGTTAGGGTTCAGGTTAGGCCTCGGATTAGTGTTTGGATCAGCCTTTGGGTTAGACTTAGGGTTAGGGTTAGCTTAGGGTTGGGGTTAGGGCCGGGTTAGGTTTCAGGCTTAAGGTTAGTGTTAAGGTTAGGGTCAGGCTTATGGTTAGGGTTAGGCCCAGGGTCACAGTTAGGGTCAGGCTTAGGTTATTTTTACTTAAACTGTGAGGGTTAGGGTTAGTGTAGGCTTTAGGGTTAGGATCAGGGTTAGGCTCGGCTATTTGTGATTGGACTGGAATGGTTGAAATTTTAGGGTCAGTCTTACAGTTAGGGTTAGGGTTAGAGTTAGGTTTAGAGTCAGGGTAGGATTATGGCTAGGGTTAGGGTTAGGGTCAGGCTTAGGGTATTTTTGATTGGACCGTAAGGCTTGTAAGTTTAAGGTTAGGGTTAGGATAAGGATTAGGTTCCGGTTTAGGTTTAGGGTTAGGGCCAGGTTTAGGGTTAGGGTTAGGGTCAGGGTCAGGGTCAGGGTCAGGCTTCGGGTATTTTTGATTGCACCATAAAGGTTGTAAGTTGAGGGTTCGGTTTAGTTTTAGCGTCACGGTTGTGGTTAGGGGTTAGGGTTTTGGTTAGAATGGGGTAAGGCTCAAGTCTTTTTCAGGCTCTTTTTCATTAGGTCATGGTTTGGGTTTAGGTTCAGGATAAGGTTAGGACGTGGGTTCGGGTTATGCCTAGGGTTTGGGTTATGGTTCGGATTAGGATTAGAGTCAGGCTTAGGGTATTTTTGATGAGACCATCAAGTTTGTAAATTTAGGGTTAGGGTTAGGGTTAGGGTCAGGGTAGGGTTAGGTCAAGGGTTAGGGTTAGGTTTAGGGTAATGGTTAGAGTTAGGGCACGGATCAGGTTTAGGCGCAGGGTTAGGGTCAGGGTATGGTTAGTGTTGGGGTTAGGTTTAGGATTGGATTTCGGGTTGGTTTTAGGGTCAGGGTTAGGTCTTGGGTTATGGTTAGGGTCAGCCTTATGGTTAGTGTTAGGCTTAGGGTGAGGTTCAGTTTGACGGTATTTTTGATTGATTGGGCCATAAGGATTGTAAATTTAGGCTTAGGGTTAGGGTTAAGATTAGGCTTAGGATAGGTTTCGGGCTAGGGTTAGATTTTTGTTAAGGTTAGCATTTTTGTTGGGGTTGGGGGTTAGGATTAGGATCCGAGTCGGGTTTAGAGTAAGGGTCAGGGTTAGGGTTAGGGTTGGGATTAGGGTCAGGGTTTGGGTTAGGTTTACTCTCTAGGTTAATGTTTGGGCTAGGAATCCATTTGGGTTCTGTTCAGGGTTAGGGTTAATCTTAGGGTTAGGATTAGGGTCAGGCTTTGGGTATTTTTGATTGGACTGTAAGGGTTGTAAGTTTAGGGTTGGGATTAGGTTGAGTGTCAGGCTTAGGGTATTTTCTCTTTGACCCTATGGTTTGTAAGATTGAGGTTTTGGTTAGGCTCAGGTTATTTTTTGTTATTACAGGGACCCAAGACATCTGATTGCAGTTTCGGTGCCCTCGTCCCTCTGCTCGGGCTCCATCTGCAGCTCCTGAAGGACTCTGTTCTCCCTGCAGGTCCTAGCCGATGGCTGGCAGTCCCAGGCAAGTACCTCAGATGAAGTTCTCGGGGTGGCACTGGGGGTTACGGTCAGACAGAGGAACTCTGCCTGAAAACCTAAGATATTTTTAATATTTGAAAAAAAGGACTGCCTTTTCATCAGCTGAAAGATCAAATACTTCCAACACAATGTCAGTGGAAATTCTACATACCCAAGAAACCAGGTTGTGTAAAAAAAAACCAAAACCCAAAAAACCCCAAAACCCAACGGTCTGGATGGGCGGGTCCAAAGAGTTCTGGTGAATGGACTTGAATCCATTTGGTGGCCAGTCCCAGAAGCGGTGTTTCCCAGGGCTCAGTACTGGGGCCAGGTCTCCTTAATATCTTTATCAATGATCTGGACGAGGGGCTCGAGTGTGCCCTCAGTAAGTTCGCAGACGACACCAAGTTGTGCGGGAGTGTTGATCTGCTGAAAGGTAGGAAGGGTCTGCAGAGGGATCTGCACAGGCTGGATCGATGGGCTGAGACCAGCTCTATGAGGTTTACCAAGGCTCAGTGCCGGGTCCTGCACTTGGCTCACAGCAACCCCAGGCAACGCTACAGGCTTGGGAAAGAAGAGCGGCTGGAAAGCTGCCTGGCGGAAAAGGACCTGGGGCTGTTGGTCGAGCGCCGGCTGAGGATGAGCCAGCAGCGTGCGCAGGTGGCCAAGGTGGCCAACAGCACCCTGGCTTGTAGGAGAAATCGTGTGGCCAGCGGGACTAGGGCAGTGATCGTCCCCCCGTAGTCGGCACTGGTGAGGCCGCACCTCGAGAAACTGTGTTCAGTTTTGGGCCCCTTGCTAGAAGAACGACATGGAGGTGCTGGAGCACGTCCAGAGAAGGGCAATGCAGCGGGTGAAGGGTCTAGAGAAGAAGTCTGATGAGGAGCGGCTGAGGGAACTGGGGTTGTTTAGCCCGGAGAAGAGGAGGCTGAGGGGAGACCTGATGGCTCTCTACAGCTCCCTCAAAGGAGGTGGTAGTGAGGTGGGCGTTGGTCTCTTCACCCAACTAACTAGCAAACGGACAAGAGAAAACGGTCTCAAGTTGCGTCAGGGGAGGTTTAGATTGGCTATGAGGAAAAATTTCTTCACCGACAGAGTGGTCAGGCGTTGGAACAGGCTGCCCAGAGAGGTGCTGGAGTCACCATCCCTGGAGGCGTTCAAAAGACGCGTAGACGTGGCACTTTGGGACGTGGTTTAGTAGACATGGTGGTGTCGGGTCAACGGTTGGACTTGATGATCTCAGAGGTCTTTTCCAACCTTCCGATTCCATGATTCTCTAATTAATGTTTGGGTTAGGGTTAGCGTCAGCCTTATGGTTAAGGTTAGGGTCAGGCTTCGGCTGTTTTTGATTGGACTGTTAGGGTAAGGTTTTGGGTGTTTTTGATTGGACCGTAAGGTTTGTAAATTTAGGGCTAGTGTAATGATTAGGGTTTGGATTCGGTTCAGCATTGGGGTCAGGTTTAGTGTCAGGGTTAGGGGTTGGGGTTTGGCCTGGGGTTACGGTGAGTCTCTGTGTTAGGGTTAGCATTAGGATTCGGGTTAGGGTCAGGTTTAGGGTATTTTTGATTGGCCCATAAGCGTTGTAAGTTTAGGGTTAGGGTTAGGATTAGGGTTAGGGTTAGGTTTGTTATAGTTGAATTGAGACAAATAGAGTCCAAAGTAAATTCAATCTGTATTTATTAAGGTAGGAAAGCAAAAGCAGCGCTGGGCGGCCGGGGAGCCGCGGCTCCGCCAAGGGCTCGCGAATTCAAACAAGCTAAGCAGCCCCTTTATAGGTTGATTTTTGCGCCTTTCGGCTTCTTGGGTTATCGTGGCTCCTCCAAGTCTGGGTAGTTTGTTACAGAGATACAAGTTGTCATAGTAACATAGCACTGCAATTTGCAACATTTTGGTTAAGCCTCGCCAAACAGGATGTTCTCTGGTGCAGCATGGTGCAGAAAGATTGCTTTTTCTCATCTAACCCATTTTGATCACCAAATTACCTCCAATTCCTTATTACAGGTTCATGGTTGGGGTTAAGTTCAGTGTCAGCGTTAGGGTTAGAGGTTAGGAATGGGGTCAGCCTCCGGTTAAATCTTAGTCTATTTTTCATGGAGTTAGTCTTAGGGTTATGGTCAGGATTGTGGTTAGCATTTGGGTTAGGGTCAGGGATCTTGTTAGGGTGAGGGTCAGAGTTAGGGCTAGGGTTATGGTCAGACTTAGGCTATTTTTGGCTGACTGTTAGGTTTTTAATGGTGAGGCTTCGGATTTGGCCTCAGGTTTGGGTAAGGGTCAGCTTGGGGTTTGGGTTATAGGTTAGGGTTTGATTATGGTTAGGGTCAGCCTTAAGGTTCGGGTTAGTTTAAGGGTAAGCCTTCTGGTTCGGATTAGTGTTCGGGTCAGGCCCAGGGTACCAGTCAGGGGGACGCTTAGGCTATCTTTGGTTGACCGTAAGTATCGTAAGCGTTAGGGTTCAGGTTAGGCCTCGGATTAGTGTTTGGATCAGCCTTTGGGTTAGACTTAGGGTTAGGGTTAGCTTTAGGGTTGGGGTTAGGGCCGGGTTAGGTTTCAGGCTTAAGGTTAGTGTTAAGGTTAGGGTCAGGCTTATGGTTAGGGTTAGGCCCAGGGTCACAGTTAGGGTCAGGCTTAGGTTATTTTTACTTAAACTGTGAGGGTTAGGGTTAGTGTAGGCTTTAGGGTTAGGATCAGGGTTAGGCTTCGGCTATTTGTGATTGGACTGGAATGGTTGAAATTTTAGGGTCAGTCTTACAGTTAGGGTTAGGGTTAGAGTTAGGTTTAGAGTCAGGGTAGGATTATGGCTAGGGTTAGGGTTAGGGTCAGGCTTAGGGTATTTTTGATTGGACCGTAAGGCTTGTAAGTTTAAGGTTAGGGTTAGGATAAGGATTAGGTTCCGGTTTAGGTTTAGGGTTAGGGCCAGGTTTAGGGTTAGGGTTAGGGTCAGGGTCAGGGTCAGGGTCAGGCTTCGGGTATTTTTGATTGCACCATAAAGGTTGTAAGTTGAGGGTTCGGTTTAGTTTTAGCGTCACGGTTGTGGTTAGGGGTTAGGGTTTTGGTTAGAATGGGGTAAGGCTCAAGTCTTTTTCAGGCTCTTTTTCATTAGGTCATGGTTTGGGTTTAGGGTCAGGATAAGGTTAGGACGTGGGTTCGGGTTATGCCTAGGGTTTGGGTTATGGTTCGGATTAGGATTAGAGTCAGGCTTAGGGTATTTTTGATGAGACCATCAAGTTTGTAAATTTAGGGTTAGGGTTAGGGTTAGGGTCAGGGTAGGGTTAGGTCAAGGGTTAGGGTTAGGTTTAGGGTAATGGTTAGAGTTAGGGCAAGGATCAGGTTTAGGCGCAGGGTTAGGGTCAGGGTATGGTTAGTGTTGGGGTTAGGTTTAGGATTGGATTTCGGGTTGGTTTTAGGGTCAGGGTTAGGTCTTGGGTTATGGTTAGGGTCAGCCTTATGGTTAGTGTTAGGCTTAGGGTGAGGTTCAGTTTGACGGTATTTTTGATTGATTGGGCCATAAGGATTGTAAATTTAGGCTTAGGGTTAGGGTTAAGATTAGGCTTAGGATAGGTTTCGGGCTAGGGTTAGATTTCCTGTTAAGGTTAGCATTTTTGTTGGGGTTGGGGGTTAGGATTAGGATCCGAGTCGGGTTTAGAGTAAGGGTCAGGGTTAGGGTTAGGGTTGGGATTAGGGTCAGGGTTTGGGTTAGGTTTACTCTCTAGGTTAATGTTTGGGCTAGGAATCCATTTGGGTTCTGTTCAGGGTTAGGGTTAATCTTAGGGTTAGGATTAGGGTCAGGCTTTGGGTATTTTTGCTTGGACTGTAAGGGTTGTAAGTTTAGGGTTGGGATTAGGTTGAGTGTCAGGCTTAGGGTATTTTCTCTTTGACCCTATGGTTTGTAAGATTGAGGTTTTGGTTAGGCTCAGGTTATTTTTTGTTATTACAGGGACCCAAGACATCTGATTGCAGTTTCGGTGCCCTCGTCCCTCTGCTCAGGCTCCATCTGCAGCTCCTGAAGGACTCTGTTCTCCCTGCAGGTCCTAGCCGATGGCTGGCAGTCCCAGGCAAGTACCTCAGATGAAGTTCTCGGGGTGGCACTGGGGGTTACGGTCAGACAGAGGAACTCTGCCTGAAAACCTAAGATATTTTTAATATTTGAAAAAAAGGACTGCCTTTTCATCAGCTGAAAGATCAAATACTTCCAACACAATGTCAGTGGAAATTCTACATACCCAAGAAACCAGGTTGTGTAAAAAAAAACCAAAACCCCAAAAACCCCAAAACCCAACGGTCTGGATGGGCGGGTCCAAAGAGTTCTGGTGAATGGACTTGAATCCATTTGGTGGCCAGTCCCAGAAGCGGTGTTTCCCAGGGCTCAGTACTGGGGCCAGGTCTCCTTAATATCTTTATCAATGATCTGGACGAGGGGCTCGAGTGTGCCCTCAGTAAGTTCGCAGACGACACCAAGTTGTGCGGGAGTGTTGATCTGCTGAAAGGTAGGAAGGGTCTGCAGAGGGATCTGCACAGGCTGGATCGATGGGCTGAGACCAGCTCTATGAGGTTTACCAAGGCTCAGTGCCGGGTCCTGCACTTGGCTCACAGCAACCCCAGGCAACGCTACAGGCTTGGGAAAGAAGAGCGGCTGGAAAGCTGCCTGGCGGAAAAGGACCTGGGGCTGTTGGTCGAGCGCCGGCTGAGGATGAGCCAGCAGCGTGCGCAGGTGGCCAAGGTGGCCAACAGCACCCTGGCTTGTAGGAGAAATCGTGTGGCCAGCGGGACTAGGGCAGTGATCGTCCCCCCGTAGTCAGCACTGGTGAGGCCGCACCTCGAGAACTGTGTTCAGTTTTGGGCCCCTTGCTAGAAGAACGACATGGAGGTGCTGGAGCACGTCCAGAGAAGGGCAATGCAGCGGGTGAAGGGTCTAGAGAAGAAGTCTGATGAGGAGCGGCTGAGGGAACTGGGGTTGTTTAGCCCAGAGAAGAGGAGGCTGAGGGGAGACCTGATGGCTCTCTACAGCTCCCTCAAAGGAGGTGGTAGTGAGGTGGGCGTTGGTCTCTTCACCCAACTAACTAGCAAACGGACAAGAGAAAACGGTCTCAAGTTGCGTCAGGGGAGGTTTAGATTGGCTATGAGGAAAAATTTCTTCACCGACAGAGTGGTCAGGCGTTGGAACAGGCTGCCCAGAGAGGTGCTGGAGTCACCATCCCTGGAGGCGTTCAAAAGACGCGTAGACGTGGCACTTTGGGACATGGTTTAGTAGACATGGTGGTGTCGGGTCAACGGTTGGACTTGATGATCTCAGAGGTCTTTTCCAACCTTCCGATTCCATGATTCTCTAATTAATGTTTGGGTTAGGGTTAGCGTCAGCCTTATGGTTAAGGTTAGGGTCAGGCTTCGGCTGTTTTTGATTGGACTGTTAGGGTAAGGTTTTGGGTGTTTTTGATTGGACCGTAAGGTTTGTAAATTTAGGGCTAGTGTAATGATTAGGGTTTGGATTCGGTTCAGCATTGGGGTCAGGTTTAGTGTCAGGGTTAGGGGTTGGGGTTTGGCCTGGGGTTACGGTTGAGTCTCTGTGTTAGGGTTAGCATTAGGATTCGGGTTAGGGTCAGGTTTAGGGTATTTTTGATTGGCCCATAAGCGTTGTAAGTTTAGGGTTAGGGTTAGGATTAGGGTTAGGGTTAGGTTTGTTATAGTTGAATTGAGACAAATAGAGTCCAAAGTAAATTCAATCTGTATTTATTAAGGTAGGAAAGCAAAAGCAGCGCTGGGCGGCCGGGGAGCCGCGGCTCCGCCAAGGGCTCGCGAATTCAAACAAGCTAAGCAGCCCCCTTTATAGGTTGATTTTTGCGCCTTTCGGCTTCTTGGGTTATCGTGGCTCCTCCAAGTCTGGGTAGTTTGTTACAGAGATACAAGTTGTCATAGTAACATAGCACTGCAATTTGCAACATTTTGGTTAAGCCTCGCCAAACAGGATGTTCTCTGGTGCAGCATGGTGCAGAAAGATTGCTTTTTCTCATCTAACCCATTTTGATCACCAAATTACCTCCAATTCCTTATTACAGGTTCATGGTTGGGGTTAAGTTCAGTGTCAGCGTTAGGGTTAGAGGTTAGGAATGGGGTCAGCCTCGGTTAAATCTTAGTCTATTTTTCATGGAGTTAGTCTTAGGGTTATGGTCAGGATTGTGGTTAGCGTTTGGGTTAGGGTCAGGGATCTTGTTAGGGTGAGGGTCAGAGTTAGGGCTAGGGTTATGGTCAGACTTAGGCTATTTTTGGCTGACTGTTAGGTTTTTAATGGTGAGGCTTCGGATTTGGCCTCAGGTTTGGGTAAGGGTCAGCTTAGGGTTGGGTTATAGGTTAGGGTTTGATTATGGTTAGGGTCAGCCTTAAGGTTCGGGTTAGTTTAAGGGTAAGCCTTCTGGTTCGGATTAGTGTTCGGGTCAGGCCCAGGGTACCAGTCAGGGGGACGCTTAGGCTATCTTTGGTTGACCGTAAGTATCGTAAGCGTTAGGGTTCAGGTTAGGCCTCGGATTAGTGTTTGGATCAGCCTTTGGGTTAGACTTAGGGTTAGGGTTAGCTTTAGGGTTGGGGTTAGGGTTAGGGTTAGGTTTCAGGCTTAAGGTTAGTGTTAAGGTTAGGGTCAGGCTTATGGTTAGGGTTAGGCCCAGGGTCACAGTTAGGGTCAGGCTTAGGTTATTTTTACTTAAACTGTGAGGGTTAGGGTTAGTGTAGGCTTTAGGGTTAGGATCAGGGTTAGGCTTCGGCTATTTGTGATTGGACTGGAATGGTTGAAATTTTAGGGTCAGTCTTACAGTTAGGGTTAGGGTTAGAGTTAGGTTTAGAGTCAGGGTAGGATTATGGCTAGGGTTAGGGTTAGGGTCAGGCTTAGGGTATTTTTGATTGGACCGTAAGGCTTGTAAGTTTAAGGTTAGGGTTAGGATAAGGATTAGGTTCCGGTTTAGGTTTAGGGTTAGGGCCAGGTTTAGGGTTAGGGTTAGGGTCAGGGTCAGGGTCAGGGTCAGGCTTCGGGTATTTTTGATTGCACCATAAAGGTTGTAAGTTTTGGGTTCGGTTTAGTTTTAGCGTCACGGTTGTGGTTAGGGGTTAGGGTTTTGGTTAGAATGGGGTAAGGCTCAAGTCTTTTTCAGGCTCTTTTTCATTAGGTCATGGTTTGGGTTTAGGGTCAGGATAAGGTTAGGACGTGGGTTCGGGTTATGCCTAGGGTTTGGGTTATGGTTCGGATTAGGATTAGAGTCAGGCTTAGGGTATTTTTGATGAGACCATCAAGTTTGTAAATTAGGGTTAGGGTTAGGGTTAGGGTCAGGGTAGGGTTAGGTCAAGGGTTAGGGTTAGGTTTAGGGTAATGGTTAGAGTTAGGGCAAGGATCAGGTTTAGGCGCAGGGTTAGGGTCAGGGTATGGTTAGTGTTGGGGTTAGGTTTAGGATTGGATTTCGGGTTGGTTTTAGGGTCAGGGTTAGGTCTTGGGTTATGGTTAGGGTCAGCCTTATGGTTAGTGTTAGGCTTAGGGTGAGGTTCAGTTTGACGGTATTTTTGATTGATTGGGCCATAAGGATTGTAAGTTTAGGCTTAGGGTTAGGGTTAAGATTAGGCTTAGGATAGGTTTCGGGCTAGGGTTAGATTTCCTGTTAAGGTTAGCATTTTTGTTGGGGTTGGGGGTTAGGATTAGGATCCGAGTCGGGTTTAGAGTAAGGGTCAGGGTTAGGGTTAGGGTTGGGATTAGGGTCAGGGTTTGGGTTAGGTTTACTCTCTAGGTTAATGTTTGGGCTAGGAATCCATTTGGGTTCTGTTCAGGGTTAGGGTTAATCTTAGGGTTAGGATTAGGGTCAGGCTTTGGGTATTTTTGATTGGACTGTAAGGGTTGTAAGTTTAGGGTTGGGATTAGGTTGAGTGTCAGGCTTAGGGTATTTTCTCTTTGACCCTATGGTTTGTAAGATTGAGGTTTTGGTTAGGCTCAGGTTATTTTTTGTTATTACAGGGACCCAAGACATCTGATTGCAGTTTCGGTGCCCTCGTCCCTCTGCTCGGGCTCCATCTGCAGCTCCTG
>NW_026561427.1:0-39813 GCF_028858705.1 Grus americana | reverse complement strand
TTTTTTTTTTCCCCCCTGACTTTTGACAAGAGTTTTTTGGTTCTGTTTTGTACAATCCTTTCCCAGTTCTTCCCCTCTTTCTCTAAATACCTGGCTGGCCTACTTCTTTTTGTGCTTAGCAGGATTTTTTTTTATTCTGAATTTAACCTTGCCTTAGACTTAATATGTCTGTTTAGGTCACTGTAGAATCCACCAAGGTGTGTTTGGCATGTGTAGCAGTGAGTAGTAAGAAACAAAGCTTGGGATCATTATGATAATGAAAGACCCTAAGAGTCATAGAATCATAGAATCATAGAATGGTTTGGGTTGGAAGGGACCTCAAAGATCATCTAGTTCCAACCCCCCGCTGCAGGCAGGGACACCCTCCACTAGACCACGTTGCCCAAAGCCTCATCCAACCTGGTCTTAAGCACTTCCAGGGAGGGGGCATCCACAGCTTCTCTGGGCAACCTGTTCCAGTGCCTCACCCATCTCACAGTGAAGAATTTCTTTCTAATATCTGATCTAAATCTCCCCTCCTTCAGCTTGAACCCATTACCCCTTGTCCTGTCACTACATGCCTCATAAACAGTCCCTCACCATCTTTCCTGTAGGCCCCTTCAGGTACTGGTAAGCTGCAATTAGATTCCCCGGAGCCGCCTTTTCTCCAGGCTGAAACACCCCAACTCCCTCAGCCTGTCCTCATAAGAGAGGTGCTCCAGCCCTCTGATCAGCTTTGTGGCCCTCCTCTGGACTCGCTCCAACAGCTCCATGTCTCTCCTGTACTGGGGACCCAGAGCTGGACGCCGTACTCCAGGTGGGGTCTCACAAGAGCTGAGTAGAGGGGCAGGATCGCCTCCCTCGACCTGCTGGTCACGCCTCTTTTGATGCAGCCCAGGACATGGTTGGCTTTCTGGGCTGCAAGCGCACACTGCCGGCTCATGTTGAGCTTCTCATCAATCAATACCCCCAAGTCCTTCTCCTCGGGGCTGCTTTCAATCCATTCCTCGCCCAGCCTATAGTTGTGCTTGGGATTGCGCTGACCCACGTGCAGGACCTTGCACTTGGCCTTGTTGAACTTCATGCGGTTTGCACAGGCCCACCTCTCCAGCCTGTCAAGGTCCCTCTGGATGGCATCCCTTCCCTCCAGCGTGTCGACCACACAGCTTGGTGTCATCAGCAAACTTGCTGAGGGTGCGCTCGATCCCACTGTCCATGTCCCCGACAAAGATGTTGAACAGTGCTGGTCCCAGTACTGACCCCTGAGGAACACCTCTCGTCACTGTTCTCCACTTGGACATTGAGCTGTTGACCACAACTCTTTGAGTGCGACCATCCAGCCAATTCCTTATCCACCATGTGGTCCATCCATCGAATCTATGTCTCTCCAATCTAGAGACAAGGATGTCGTGCGGGACAGTGTCAAATGCCTTGCACAAGTCCAGATAGATGACATCAGTTGCCCTTCCCTTATCCACGGATGCTGTAACCCCATCATAGAAGGCCACCAAGTTTGTCAGGCATGATTTGTCCCTCGTGAAGCCGTGTTGGCTGTCACCAATCACCTCCTTTTTCCATGTGCCTGAACATAGTCTCCAGGAGGGTCTGCTCCATGATCTTGCCAGGCATGGAGGTGAGACTGACCGGCCTGTAGTTCCCTGGGTCTTCCTTTTTACCCTTCTTGAAAATGGGGGTTATGTTCCCCCTCTTCCAGTCGGCAGGAACTTTGCCAGACTGCCAGGACTTCTCCAATATGATGGAGAGTGGCCTGGCCACTTCATCTGCCAGTTCCTCAAGTCTCTGCTGGCCTGCTAAAGCAAGAGTTAAGATTTCTTAATGGTGTCTTTAAATGTTATCATGACTCTTATAAAGCTGAGTCTCTGAAACTACCTGTCTGCAGATCAGACATATGCAATCTTAATGTCAAATACCTGCGTGTATTTGTAGGTGGACATTGCTATTGCAATGTTTTGTAGGGGAAGCAAAGAGTATCTCATAGCTATTAACTGAATAGTTAATACTTCTGCTAATGAGAATGTGTCTTTGTTGTTGTTTCTTAATCCATAGGCTAAAAGTTCAGGGATAACACAACCTCTATGCTATTAGGAAAAAAACTTAAGAGCACTGGAATAATGTTAGCCATAAATGTGAGAAAGCTGCTACTTTCACAATATTGGCAACATGAGCTACTATGTATTTAATATGAGAACATGATATTATGTACGAACAAGGTGAAATTCCTTTTTTCTTCAGTTCCACTGTTTTAGACACTTTAGAGGAATAATAAATAAGGGCAACATCCTTTACTCTGTATAGCTGATGGCGCCAGAATCCAACTCTGAACATATCTCTGGAGATGGGAAGCAGACCTATAGAAGGAGACATGTCAAGATAGTTATGTCCCCAGACAGAAGTGGTAATAATGCTTCAGAAGCTTTGATACTGAAGTGTTGATGATAGTATATGTAAAGGCAAATGAAATGCAGAGAAGCCCCTGATGCAGCTATCTTCCTCTGAGAGTTTTCTTTGGTTGATCATTGTCTCTGGATCATGTAGGGGTAAGAATATAGTTAAGAAAAGAAAAAGTCCTTTAATGTTCACAGGACCTACTTTTTAATATCCCTCCTGTGCAATGGAATTTCAGTCTTGGCATTCAGTTAGTATACCTCTGCTGATGGGGTAGTCCTTGCTGGGTTTTGAACTAGTGAGCTCAGCTATTTCTAATATCTATTTCTTGGTTCTGCTGTTGGCAGCAATAACAACCACCATAATGAAGGCTGGAGGCTAGCTTCAACTTGAATGCCTCTTCAGCATTTTAGAAGAATTGATTTAAGAAGGACTGAAACTTGTAGAGCTATGAACTTTTAATGGGTGGCATTTTCCATCCTGGAAGATCTACAAGAACAAAACATATGTGGTCTAAGGAGTGCCTTTGTACAGTTGTATTTCCATTGGAGCTCAACTCTGAAGATACGGCTGCCAAACTGTGTCTGTAAATGATATTTAATCATCACATCTCCTCATGTGATTGTCTCCTAGCAGAGTAGAGCAGTTCCAGAGGTGGTAGTCCTCTTCATACACCTGCCTTGTTTACGATAATGGTGTCTAATACATATGGCTGTGACTGAAGTGAGACAGTGGGGAAAGCTTATCTGGCTTGAGATATATATATATATATATATGTATAAATGAGCTCAGTTGTATCTGTCTTGCTGTGTGTGCTTATGTGCCTTGTGTGCACGCTAAAGGGAATTGATGGCACTCACCTAGGATACAGTGTTCATGGGTGTTCAAAGCCGTCTTTGGTAAGACTTGATATCTACTTTTTGCAGTGGGTGGTCTCTGGCATATACAGAAGGTTTTGTCTTGTTGGGGAGAGTGAGTGATGGGAGGAGAAAATGTGTTTTTATCTCCTTGCCAGTCTGGGATGTTTAAAAAGCTTATCAACTGACATGGAGGCTCCACTTAAAGTAGGTGCCCTGCTCTTAGGCAATAACATTGTGGAAGGGCAAAGTACTTCGAGTTCTTGAGAGAAAGACAGCATGAGAAGGTGCTTAGGAGAAGGGAGTCTGGATGAGTTGATGTCAAGTGATGAAGCCAAACTTTAAGGGCTTTGGATTTAAAGGGAAGACTTTTATAGCTATGAGCCTTCTGATGGAAACTCATCAGAGAATTTGTAGTTCATCAAATAGATTATTCATTTAAGAATGCTTCAGCAAAACTTGGTTGTAATCGGACATGTTTGTAGTTAATGTGTATCCCCACGTTACATAGCAAAGACTCATGTGAGAAGCTTATTTGATATCGAGACTCATCTGCCCTTTGAAACAAGAAGTGTTACAGTAATACCTTTCACTATGCTGTAACGAACAGTGTAATGTTGCCAAACTTGCATTAGCAGAAATTTTGAGACAAATTCAAGGGAAGAGTCTTGCACTGTTGTTGTTGAGTGACAACAGCCCCCAGAAAGGTTCTAGTGGAATTATTAGGAAGGAACTAAATATAGGTGGAGGGGAAGATTATTGTGGGTTACGCAGCTTGATCTAATTAGGTAAGCTTCCATCATCTAACACTTCAAGAGCTCAGCACTGATGGCCCCAGAGCTTGCCCATTCTGTCTACACTACTCCCAGCTCTTGTAAACATGGAAGAAGCTTTCCTAGACTGACTGCATAGCCAGTCCTACCAGAGGTAGTACGGGGGTGGGGAGGGAAGGGAAATAGCCTCAAGAATGTATTCTTTCATGGCCACTTTCTGTATGTGAATGCACAGAAGTCTGCAAATCCTGGAACTGACTTTTAGTGTTTTATACAGCGGAGGGTAAGAAAGCATGTACTTCAATCTCCTCCATGATTCAAGAGAATCAGGGCCAAGAGGGTTTACTGCAGATCATGAAGAATGCATGCAGTGGTTTAAAGCATCCAACATACTATTTGTGTAAGGATAGGGATCCCTCTTCCCAGAAATCTTGCTTAAGATACCGTCCTTTGTTAAAGTATACACCTGACATTACTTCAACCTTTCTGCTTTCCTGAGAGCTTCTTTTGAGAAAAACATATCCCATTCCAATGGATGGCTAACTTCTCACCTTCTAGTGACAGCACAAAGCTGTAATCCTGCTACATTTTCTAGGGGAGAAACCCAGCCTCAACTAACATTATGACAAACTAAAGTAGGGGATATGATTCCTCTCAAAGGAGATATGGTTACTCAAAGGAGACTAACTTGGCATAAGTTATACAGAAAGATATTTTGAGTTTGTTTTCAAGTTATGCTGAATAAGCAGAGGAGTCCCTAAACCAGAAAGACTGGATCAGGTTATTAAACAATACAATTTACTAAAGACAAGATTCTACCTTTTACGTCAATAGAAGTTTTGCTGTTGTTTTCTTTGGGACAAGAAGTTCATTGCCTGAATATGCAAACATCTGGATTTTCTGTCTGGTTCAACATGTATAGTAGCTAAAGAGAAGAAATAGTCCAAGTTAAGCATGCCTTCTCTTGTCAATGTGTTTGACAAATTAAATTTAATCTCAAGTTTGTTCTAGGCTTGCATGTCATCTTGGCTGCAAGAATAATCTGAGTAGTTAAACCATGACAGAGTGAGCTTTGACAGAAGCTGAAGTAATGTTATTTCAAAGGAATGAAATCAGTCTCTACCTTAATATTGCCAAACTTACTAGAAGGTTTAGAAGTTGTGTGCTAGAAATGTGAGGCTTGAGCTGAAATTTCTGTTTTATGTTTTAGAGTCTTGGTTTCCTCCTCTGTTCAGTTGATCGGTATACTGATCTGTGGTACAACTTAAAGATGCTTAAATTCAATGTTTTTTAAAACCAAAGTCACTTTTTATAATGGTGATACAGGCATGGGGATAAAAATTCAGTGGAAGAAGGGATTATTTTAAAATCTGGAATGAACTTTGTGTCCTTGATGTCTCTGGTGTTTTCCTTCCCACAAATCAACTGTAGTGAAGCACTTGCATAAACTTGTACCTCAAAAGCAAAAACAATATAACTTAAAAAGGTCACTCCCTGACTGCAATGACTTTTTGTTTTTCTGTTAAAAACAAAACCTCAACAACAAAAAAACCCCAGTAGACCTTCTCTGGAATGAGGTTAGATTCTAAGCATTTCTCCTGAACTGTTTGTCGTAGGTGGGCTCTTCAAATATGCTGTTAGGCAACTTCTTTGGATCTAGTACCTCATCTACTAAAAGCAGAGCACAGCTGCTGCATCGTGTTTGGGGACCAGTTTGTGAAGAAAATAAAGCTATTATTTGTTAGCTAGAAGTTGTCTAGTGGATGATGCACAGTACTTAAGTGCTTTCCTTCATTGTAGTGGCTTACACAAAAAAAAATTTGAAGGAGAATGAGGGAGGGGGAAGGAAGGAAGAATCACTGTAGAAAAATTACGTTTCTAGCCTACAAGGGCAGAAAACAGTCTTGAATTGAACTCATACAAATATATCTAGGGTTTGCCTGCTTTGTGGTGTGATCCCATATGTTTGCCCAGCCTTCACCATCCTCAAGCACAGGCTGTGTGCTTTGAACCCATTGTTGTTTGCACAGCTGGGGGCCTGGGGTTGAAACATAAGTGGTGCTTTAACTTAAGCTAGACTCTTCACTTCGCAGGTGGCATGACTCAAGGAATAAAAGTATTACCATATCCTTCTCATAAGTCCCTCCTGTCTGGGGAAAATTGCTGTGCCCTTTTAAAATTTGTTGGGAAAGCCTTAAGTCTTGGCATAAAACTGTAGGATGCTAGAAAACACCCACACAAGGACTGGAACTTGTTAAGATGCAGGACTTTGAGAAACTTTAGTTTAAAAACATATTCTTAAACCAAAGTCATCCAGATGCAATTGAAATACAAACTTGTGAGCATTTTCAAATGGGACTATTAAAATAAATCAATCTCTTCCTCCCCATGTGACAGGCTTCCCAGGAAGCTCACTTAGCCTTTTTTCACTAGATTAGGTCAAGGCTACATGGACACTTTCAGGACAGAGGCTGGACACCCTGGTCAGCTCTTGAGAGTTGTGGTTGTTCTGGCTGGTTGATATCTTTCTGCACATGGAAGACTGCAAGCCCTGACAATCCCATCTCTGCCAGAGTTTCTAAGGCTTTCAAATTTTTGTTTGGTGTTTCCAGAAGCCAAACATTTTGGGTCTCTGACTTAGAGCAGGATCTTTGACACCTTTGAGACCTGCTAGGCTTCTGGTTCCATGGCAGGAAACTTGGCTGGAGTCCCAAACTCATGGTTGAAGTTGAAGTTCTTGTGCCCTGTAGGCAACCTGCCATGGGGCTGAGAGTCTAGCCATGATTAAAACTGGGACTTGGCTCTAGCTCTGCCTCCAGTATGGCTGGTTGCACCAATTTGGAGCCTGAAACCAAGGCATAAATCTGTGAGGTTAAAACTAGGAAATGTGAAATGAGGCTTTCCAACAGCAACAAAAATGTCCAGAAGTTTGTAGTCTTCTCTAATGTATAAAATGTTATGGTTTTCCTGGGGAATTCTCCCTGGGATGGACTTGCTCATTTGTACTTAAGACAGGCCAGTCTGAGTGCTTAGGCAAATGGGTGAGTGATCTGTACCATATGAGCATACCTAGGTTGATCACTTTTTCCAAAGATGTATTCTAAGGGTCTTCAAACTTGAAGTCTGCCAAAACAGGAGTAAGGCATTGCACGTGCTGTTTTCTTGATCTCTCTGCTCCTCAGTTTTGTTAGGCAGCAGCCTGTAGCGCTAATCTGCTGAGCAGTGGAGGGACCTGTTTTGATCTGTAGTGGATGCTTGTAGATTTGTTTCTTAAACTTCCACTTCTCACGCCCGTGTCTCTTGTGTCCCTTGCTCCCTTTTTCCTGTGAAGCCTTGCTAAAGCATGTTACTCTGGTACTGCAATGTCTTGCCTATTTCTCCTTACCCCATCACAAAGGGCTGTGCTGTTCTGTTTGTGCTTATAATGTACCCAGATGGCGAATAGAATGAGTGACCACCGAGCTCATTTTCACTTGTGGGGTCAGACCTTTCTCTGCTAAATAAACACAAGTGTTCCCAGCTGCTCTGCAGCTGCAGGGAGTCTGCTTTCCTTCACAGGCATTAAAAAGCCTTTAATCAGTGTTTGTTGTTTGTCAGCAGTGGTGTTGAGGTGTGGAGAAAAAGAACAGATATGCTTTGTTGGCAAAGTTAACTTCTTTCTGACCTCTTATCTTTCCTTTTTCTTTTCAAGGCTGAAGAAGCAGAAAGTAGTTTGGGAAGTGGTTTCTGCAAACACCTGTGTAAATGTATTTGCTAAAGGAGGAGGTTTATGTCCTTATACAGATACAACATTTGACATAAAAAGATGCTCCGAGAGCTGCATTGAAATGGAAGCTCTTTAGGGCAGGGGCTCAAACTGACTGGTGTAGGAGCTGTGCAGGCTCCCTTAATGTAAGCAAATGCTGTGAGAATACAAATATTGTTGTCTAATGCTGGTGTTACTTATGCTTATTTTAGTATTGAGCCTACATTTAAGGGATACTATTTGCAATCTGGTCAATTTTAACATTTCCCTGGAAAATAGAATATTCCTGCTAATTTTTGTGTGACTTTTATGGGGCTTTTTTGTTTGGGTTTTTTTAGTTCTGATTTTAACAGTTCTCTCAAAGGGAAAGGGAGAACAGAAAAGGACTGATAAGCTAGTAATGCCAGTCCCATTTGTTTTCGATGCTGAAGCAAATGGGAACACAGGTATCAAGAAGCAGCTTTGAGAAATCTCAGAGCTAAAATCGTTATTTCCCTTTTCTTTCTAGATGAAGCTTAGAAACCTGCTGGTGCTGCACATGTTTTTGCAGGGTTACTTTTTCCCTGAGTCCAGATCTGTTCATGTTGTGTGTCTGTGTGTACAGCACCAAACATAGCTTTGAGTGTTGATCCTGTTGTTTGCAAAGCCTGTTTGTGTGGGCATCCTGAGGCTTTTAGGATCACAAGCTTTGATTTGAGCTTCAAGAGTCATGATAGGATGTTTGGTGTTAAAGGCAGAACTTTTTATCTTGCTATGCTTTCCTTGGTTTGAAGGGACCAGAGAATCATGTTACTTCCTCGACAGTGTCTGGGGAGGGTCGGTAGCCAGGTGTCAGGGCACCCTGCGCACATTGCTCCAGCCCTCCGGCTCAGCAGTGTGTCCTGCAGTGACCACGGTGCTCTTTTGGAGCAGGGCTGTGCTCCTTGGAAAAGGGGTGCCTGCTTGCTCAAAGTAGGAGTAAATAACTGGGAACAAGTAACTTTCAAACTGTAGTCCTAGCTGTTAAAATGATAGATTCAAGTGCTCTCCACACAAGCAGATACATATTTCGGTGTTCATCCATGTGTTTTTCGAGTGGCTGAGGCTGCTTGCAAAGGAGGGCAGCTGTCGTTCTGTCAGACAGGTAAAACGCTAGAAAGAAAACTCTGTGCTGGGCGGGAGGGGATGGACACTCAAAACAACTAATATGTTAAATGTCTCTGGGTGGTGGGTGTTGATGATCACTTCTGTAGCATGAACGCTAGAAACGGGACAAAGAAGCACCATTTTACTCTCGGAAAGCAGGCAGGGCTGCTGGGGAAAGACAAGGGCTCTGAGCTACAGTGGAGCAGGTGCCCTACTTTGAGGGGCGAGTCTTTGAAGCCCTTTGGTAATATGTCCAGGAGATCCAGCCTTTCTAGCAGGGCTGTCTGATCACATGAGAAAAACCCTGATCAGACAGGCATGATCCTGGATCCTTCTGGAAATTAATGCAGACTTTTACAATTGTAATATAGCCGAACAAAACAAGCACCATCTTGTGCAACTACGTAAACCATAAACTTTTTTGGCAAGGCAGGTGTGGCATTTTCAGTGTCTGGAAAGCACCTAACATGCTGTGTGGGCTCCCTACTGTAATCCAAATTACAAATGCTAAAAAGGCTTTGATTTTTTTTTTTTTGTAAACGTGGTTCTTGGCTTAATTTGGGTAGGCAAGAACTTCATAGACTGCATTGGGGTACTCTGCATGTTTCCTCAGGCCCTCGTAATTAATCAAATCTGAGATGTTCCTTCCCCATCCCTCTCTGAGGAGGCACTAGAGGAAAGCTGTTCCATAGCCTTAGGTTTAGCTGGTTTGTGTCAGCCCTGAGAAGGACTTTCTATTCTTCAGAGATGCCTTCTTTGAGGAGGGGCGTTCCTGGCCCACGCAGGCCCCTCTATACTAAGTATTTTGGTACGGGCTACAGAAGGCTTAGGTGAGTTTTCATGATACAAGCTGAGTTTTCAATAAGTTTGTAATGTGGTTTGCTGGGAACCAGTATTCTAACTTTTTTGGTGCACCTCTGGATAACTCTGATCTGTAGAACTCAGCTTCTGACACAAGGAATTTGCAAAAAGTTCCATGCCAGTAGCTCAAGCCCTCAAAGTCATGATAAATGGCAGATGCTCTTGTTCCTTCTGAACAAGAATGGCTTCTGTGTTTAATCGAATATTTAATCACTGTATGTGCACCATACTGTGCTATCAGGCAGCTTTGCTTTTAAAGTCTGTTTATACAGACAGCTGAAAAGCCTTGTGAGCCTTTTAGGGTCTCTGACATCACACACTGGGAGAAAGCTTCAGCATCTTCAGTCTGCTGCTTTTTGCTGTATGTTTACAGTCACTGGTGATCTCTGCACCTTGGGGGCTACAGAAAGACAATGCGGTAGTCAGAGCAATTCCAACCTAACTTGTGGTAGTCTAACCCCTGACAAGAACTGAGCAAAAATCTGGTCCAGCTTTATGGTGTTTTTATAGTCTAGTCCAGGTCTCTATAAACCATTTAAAATTGCCTTCAGGTTTAAATTTTCCAATTTCCCATTTGGAACAGGTGTTGCCAGGTTATAGAAAGTGTTGCAGAAAAGGAACAAAAACATTTTTAAAAGTCCGTGCTGTTACAAATTTTGGCAAGTCTCTGACAGATGAGATTTTAAAAAAAAAAATAAATTGCCCCACCCAAATTAAAACAAGTGTAGATCTTGCTTACTTTTACCATCTGTCATGTTTAAATGGTGTTTTTAGTAATGCATGAGTCTTCAAAAGATCCAGCAGTACAGAGCTAATATGTTTTTATATGAAAATATGCAACTTCTCAATTGTTTTTCATCTCATTTAATTGGGGAGAGAAAGGGGGTGAAGAATTTTTTTTTTAAATGTCAAAAAAACAAATTTCAGAGATGCATGTTCTTGGAGTGGTTAAAAACCAACCCAAACTCAGCTTCAGGCAATGTTTTTTCAACAGCTTTAACCTCAAAGCATAGAGCAGACAGCTTTGTAGGCAACTGTAACACCAAGGTGATTATGGCAATGACTCACACTTCCCTGTAAGGCATCCAGCTATCAACACACTTGGAGAGCCGTGGCTTTGTGCATGCAGGCAGGGTGTCAGTCAGTGCCCGCTTGCCAGCCAGCTCTGAACTGCTGAGCTCATAACAGCTTTGAGAGCGAGCTGGGATATCGGTGTATTAGAGGGCAATTCTGGTCCCCCCAGGCTTGCGAAAGGCTTAAGAGATGGGAGCTTGGGAAGGGGAAGTGCAAGCAGGTTTAACTTCTCTTTTCTTTGCTTAATCCTCATCGGACTTGCTTCAAGAGTCCCCTGAAATCTTCCTGGGAGCAGATGGTTGGGTTTGGGTTATATTTGAAGGTCTGACTAACCACTAAGCAGGGTGGCATGGGAAGTGAAAAGGGCTGCTGTCATGTCCTGGTGAAACTCTTCCGATGGTTATAGAAAGAGGACTGGCAGTCAGGGTCATCAGGAAGACAGTATGAACTTGGAAATGAGACCTGGGTATCCTTATAGGCAGCTCAGAGTACAGCTGAGGGTACAACAATAAACTGCTGCCAGATGTTGGGATTTGCAGGGAAAAAGTGGACAGAAAACAGTGACTCGTTCATGTGCATTGTGGGTTTCCCCATCTCCAAAAGATCAGGCAGAAGTTAAGCTGTCTTCAGAGAAGGGAAACAGCAGGGATTGTGGTACAGAGGAAGTAATCTGGGCAAGGAATTGGGAGACTGGGGTTGTTCGCATTGAGAGGTTGACAAGACAGGAGTGCCATGTTTATACAAAACAAGCTGCATCCGAACTGAATGCTTGGGAAGAGGTATTCAGAAAGATGACAAGAAATGACTTTTCACAATTAGATTGTGGGATGCATGGAATGCAATTACCAGCTGGGCTGGATGTCATCGGGAAGGAACAAGATGTGGCTTTGGGCGTGTGTGGGTATGCTGTTGCAGGTGGTATCCACAGATGACATAAGTAATCCTTTAAAAAACCAAATAACTGGTGATATAAAACTGGCCACATCCATGGTTCAACTACCAAGGCCAATCTTGATAGGTTATTCGGGTTCCTTCATCCTCAGTGATAAGTTTCTTGCACCTCTGACTAAAATTGTCTAGTACCGGATACTGTTTGTGGCAGGGCACTGGGCAAGCTGGGCTGTTGTGAGTCAGTATTGCCCTTCCCGTGTGGGTTGTGTTTGGCTTTGCACATCTTATGTTTTCAGAGGTGAGGCAGAGTGACTAATGTTTCCGTTCCATTAAAGAAAATGGAATGGCAAAGACCCTTAATTTTTTTTTTAAAGATGTACGTGTTTCATTTTAAGTTCCCTTCAGGCAAAGTCAGCTTTGGTAGGCAGCTTAAACTGCATTACAGACCATACTGCTATTGTCATAAAAACAAAACACACCATGCTCTGTTTTGGGAAACCAAACAAAACCAATATTTTTTTTCTCCCTTCCTCCTTTTTTCACTTCCTTCAGTTTTTAATAAGCGACCGTGACAGAGACCCTCAGTGTAACCTGCATTGCTCCAGGTCCCAGTCCAAACCCCTCTGTGCCTCTGACGGCAGAACATATGAGTCAATGTGCGACTATCAGAGAGCCAAATGCCGGGAGTCAAGTCTGAGTGTGACGCATCGTGGCCGGTGCAAAGGTAGGTGGATTTCAAATGCCTTTGAGGGGAGGAATGGGAGTCCTACCTCATGCGAAACTGGATTCTTAGACCCTTGAGTTTAGTACCATGCTCTGTGAGATAATCTGATTGAAATTGTGCATTCATGTGAGCATGGGTATCTGAGCCTGCGTTTAGGTGGCAGGTGTAAGAACTGACTGAATTATCAATGAAAGAAGGCAAAGGAGCCACTGGCATCACTGATGACAAAGGACATCACTGAAAAAGGGCCGAAATACGTGTCTGCAAAACAGAAGCATGGAAATGCAAAATCAAATCCTGAAAGAAGAGATCTTTCTTGCTACCTGTGTTGGTGAGGACCTGAGATACCTTTGAGTGATAGGAATGTGGAGTGGGGAAGAGTGTGTGGTGCATGTTAGATGTCTAGTCCCTTTTCAGACATACACAGCCTCTCTGTGCTGAGCCGATTCAGAAGACAGAATGCGTACAAGGGTTTACGTGGCCTCTTTTTTTGCCTGTTTGCTGTTACAAATCTACTTAAAAGTGAGAATATTGTTTCTTAGTTCAACTCCCCTTCAGCATAGTCTAAAGATGAAGTTGCAACTTTAAGAATACTGGTGTCTTGTCACGCAAATAGTTTGCTTCTGCATTGAAGTGAAAATCTAGTTGAGTGCATTTTCTGAGAGCACAATTGACTCAGAGGGCAGATGGCACAGATGTTTTTAGCAATTGGTTAAAGTGACAGGAGAAATTCATTAAAATTCCTGTGGAAGGATAAATAGCCATACATTTAAACCTGACTTCTGTTTATGAAGACTTTTTTACTATTATATAAATGTATCTTTTTCAGAATTACTTGTTCTAAAATGGAAATCCCTTTTCAATGTATTGACAGGCTTTATAGTTTAGGTGAATTATGAGTATGACCTCAAATATTGCTCTCTTAAACAGTTTCTCATTAGAAAAACAGCTTGCTTGTATGACTTATTTTTTCTTACCACTGCTGGGTTGTTTTATGGCAGCTTCTCTCCTGTAGCTTAGGAAAAGGCCTTTGAATCATGCTGCTTTCTGAGTACTAGAAATCAAGCAGCTTTGCTTTCTTCCCAGGGCCCAAGAAGCAGTTGGACTGTTCTTTCAAGTGACGCATTTTTGAGTATCGCAATAAGAAGTGTTAGGGTGGGAGTCCTGCTTTTGCTTTCATCACTTGAGCAGAGTGGCTTAGATAAGCAACTCCATGGCTGATATTGGCATATAAGCTGGCACTGTTCAGTAACTTAAAACATGGGATCTGAAATGTGGTACATCCATAGGCAAAAGTGTTTCTGGAAGTGGAGAAAATGTTGATTGCCAAACTACACACCCTACTATATATTGTGATTGCAGACTCCCAAAGAAGTAACTAAAGACTTTTTTCTTAAGCTCAGGTAAAGTATACTTTCCTTTCTGCTCTCTGACACAATTGAAATGTTTAGCTGAAACTACTTGCATTCTCCTTTCCTTTTTCCTCTTAACCTGTTAGAGGAAAAGAGGTAAGAGCAGCACCTAATAGCCTGGGATTGATTGACAAATGCAAGTTTTAGTTTTGACCTACTAATGCTCCTATGAATCCCTGTGAAGTAGGAATATTCTTCTAGCTATCACATTCAAATTTAAACTTGCTAGTAATTTCCATGTGTGCTGGTATTGAAAGGTATTTTGTTTTTTCTAGCCACATTAAAGAATACGACCTCTAGTTGTGCATAAAGATCACTGTTCTACACAAACACAGACATTTGCAAGACAGGTGTGCCTAACTACAGGCGGTGGGCCAGGTCTCTATCTTGTACTTGCACAAAGGAAGATATCACCAGCAGCTTTGGAGCACCTTCTACTGCTGCAGTAGGATACCAGGTTTTCCCTGTAACAGCCTTCATTCCTTCTGCATGACAGAGATGCTCTACAGGGGAGCTCCCATAGAACTGGAAGGGAACCCATAGGCCATCGAGCCCAGTCACATGCAATTGTGATAGATACTGTATCCAAGAAATTATCCTTATGAAATGAGCAATTTTAACTTGCGCTTCCTTCTCTGAGCAGGGGGGGGGAAACCCCCAGTAACTAAAATAAGGAAAAGAGGAAGTATATTGTGGACAGCAAGGCATAATTCTGCACCTCAAATAACCATAGGTTTCCAATTTCATATGCTGATAACTTGAACTGTGCTTGTGCCAAGGCAAGCAGAATGGTTTCCATAGTGAGAACAGAACCTTTTTGATTCAGCTTAGCTCTTTGCTCTCTATCAAGAAGCTAAGGACCTTTTAAAGATGAAATCTTGCCAGCCCTTTGGGAACTATAACTGTTATTCAGCTCTTGCTCCTTGCTAGCTTCCTCACATGCTTTTCAATGAAATTCCTTCAGCACTAAATTATCTGAACTCCTGTCAAACTCTCACTTACACATCACAACGGGTTAAAAGTCAGGAGTAGCTTAAAATGATCAAACTACAGCATCCATGACAAATGGAGCCTCATTGATGGGATTCCAGGGAATAGTTCCAGATGGCGTAGCTGGGTGTAAAATACATGGCCAAGCACTCCTAACCGGATCTTTTGTCGGCAGACATCTTAAGACCTGATGTCAAGTAAGAGTTCTACCTCAAAACTTTGAAGGGATGAAGGACAAATACTTGTTAAAATAGTCTTGGCAAGCTGTCAAGATTATGCAGTGAGTGTTAGGGTATATTGGATATCTGTGACTTAACATATTTAAGTTCTATCATAGAATCATAGAACTATCAGGGGTCGGTATTTAGACCGGCACTGTTTAACATCCTTGTCAGCAACATGGACCGTGGGATCGAGTGCACCCTCAGCAACTTTGCTGATGGCACCAAACTGTGTGGTGCAGTTGACATGCTGGAGGGAAGGGATGCCATCCACAGGACCTTGACAGGCTGGAGAGGTGGGCCCGTGCAAACTGCATGAAGTTCAACAAGGCCAAGTGCAAGGTCCTGCATGTGGGTTGGTGCAATCCCAAGCACAACTGCAGGCTGGGTGGAGAATGGATTGAGAGCAGCCCTGAGGAGAAGGGCTTGGGGGGGTTGATTAATGAAAAGCTCAACATGACCAGGCAATGTGTGCTTGCAGCCCAGAAAGCCAACCATATCCTGGGCTGCATCAAAAGAGGTGTGACCAGCAGGTCGAGGGAGGTGATCCTGCCCCTCTGCTCTCACGAGACCCCACCTGGAGTACTGCATCCAATTCTGGGTCCCCAACATAACAGACATGGAGCTGTTGGAGCGAGTCCAGAGGAGGGCCATGAAGCTGATCAGAGGGCTGGAGCACCTCTCCTGTGAGGACAGGCTGAGAGAGTTGGGGTTGTTCAGCCTGGAGAAGAGAAGGCTGCAGGGAGACTTTACATCAGCCTTCCAGTACCTGAGGGGGGGGCGGCTGCAGGAAAGCTGGAGGGGGACTGGTTACAAGGACATGTAGTGACAGGACAAGGGGCAATGGGTTTAAACTAAAAGAGGGTAGGTTTAGATTAGATACAAGGAAGAAATTCTTCTCTACGAGGGTGGTGAGGCACTGGAACAGGTTGCCCAGAGAAGTTGTGGATGCCCCCTCCCTGGAAGTGTTCTAAGGCCAGGTTGGATGGGGCTTTGGGCAACCCGGTCTAGTGGAGGGTGGCCCATGGCAGGGGGGATTGGAACTAGGTGATCTTTTAAGGTCCCTTCCAACCCAAATCATTCTATGATTAACTTGTTGGTTTCCAGGAACTTGTTTGGCCTATTTAATTAAAAAAATGAAAGGGTGGGAATGTTCTAAGAACTTCCCTTAGATTTCTAATCATTTTGAAAGTCTGCTGGTATAGAGCTTGTTCTTAAATTGTAAGTCACCATGTAGAATCATTTAGGTTGGAAAAGACCCTTAAAATCATCATGTCCAACGGTAAACCTAAGACTGCCACATTCGCCACTAAACCATGTCCCTAAGCACCACATCTACATGTCTTTTAAATACCTCCAGGGATGGTGACTCAACCACTTCCCTGGGCAGCCTGTTCCAATGATTGACAACTCTTTTGGTGAAGAAATTTTTCTTGATATCTAATCTAAACCTCTCCTGGTACAACTTGAGGCCTTTTCCTCTTGTCCTACCACTTGTTTCTTGGGAGAAGAGACCAACACCCACCTCACTACAACCTCCTTTGAGGTAGTTGTAGAGAGTGATAAGGTCTCCCCTCAGCCTCCTTTTCTCCAGGCTAAACAGCCCCAGTTCCCTCAGCTGCTCCTCATAAAACTTGTGCTCTAGACCCTTCCCCAGCTTCACTGCCCTTTTTTGGATGTGCTCCAGCACCTCAATGTCTTTCTTGTAGTGATGGGCCCAAAACTGAACACAGTACTCGAGGTGCAGCCTCACCATTACTGAGTACAGGGCATGGTCACTTCCCTAGACCTGCTGGCCATACTATTCCTAATACAAGCCAGGATGCTGTTGGCCGTGTTGGCCACCTGGGCACACTGCTGGCTCATATTCAGCCTGCTATCATCCAATATTTCCAGGTCCTTTTCTCCCAGGCGACTTGAACCTATCTGTAAGTTACTGGTGAGAATTGTAATGGGGATCTTCAGTCTGTCTCCTGGGACACCTAGATGAACATAAGTTTTGGCTAATGTTCAGGAAAGGAAGATCTCCTGACTAGTGATGGGTTGTTTGAAGGTGATCTTTCTATTCTACCTACTGTTCCCGTTGGACAGGAGATGATATTTTGAAATCACTTTTTTTAGTCCACTTCCTAGATCCATGTGTTTGTCTTTGAACTTTCTTATTCCTTGTCAAGGGAGAATAAAGTGGGTCCCTCTTTGGCAGCAGTTAAGTCAATAAAATCTGAAATGACATTTCCAATTGCTTTACAAGTTTAGGCATGTTTTTAGATATGCTCCAAATAAGTTAGGGAACTTCAGACTAGAAATGGTATGTGGGTATCAAAGAAGGAGCAAAGCATGTCAGCATGAAAGGAAAAAAGTTAGACTGCAGGTGTAGGACTTGTCAGAAGTAAAGTAGAAAACAATGGGGAGAGTGGAGAATGATTGACACCCTGTGGGACAGATGGGCATGTTTTTGTAGTTTGCTCAGGTTCCATTTTTGTCTGTTTTATGCAAAGACACAGATCATTGGCTAGAATAAATGGGAATGAATATGCTGACTTCAGTGTAGCTGGACTGCTTCGTGCCTGGTGGGCACCTGGCCTGTATGAGACAGTTACCTAATGGAACTAGAAATAGTTGAAAAGCTGCCTGCATCAATTTTTGCCCTTCAGGCTTTTGATAAAAGCAAAGTAGAATTAAAATTAAGTAGCTAGATTTTTGTAGTTGCTGCTGGTGTGATGTGGATGCCTGGAGATGTTTTACTTTGTATTTTTAGGGTAGCTTGGGTCTTTATACCATGATGTTGGGTGGTGTCAAAACTGCTTCTCTCTGAAGAGAGGATGCTGGAATTCTTGGGACCTATTCAGGAGTGCACTGTGTATATTATGAGGGACACGGTGGTCTCATTTGAATAAACTGTTCATGGATAAGATCAACCATGGTAACTAGCCAACTTCATTGCAAAATCCAAAATTATGTGCACCTGCATTCTGCAGATTAGGCCACAGATGTCAAAACCATCACTTGTAGTTCACAATCTCCTCATTGCCAGCTACCAACTTGAGAATGAATTTTCTTTAAAACATAGCTTTCTGAGCTGCAGTAAATCTATTCTAAGTTTGACAATATTTAAAGTCAAATTATTAAACAGCTCTGCTTTTAAAAAAGTCATCCTGTTTTGGTTTTTCACCTTATGTAAAGGAGAGGAGAAAGTCCTATTTAGTCTGTCTGGACTGTGAAACTAGAATACATTGATGCTATTCTGTTTTATAAGCTTGGCGTTTGATACTCCAGAGAACATTTTTAAGAAGAGGGAAGAAAGTACTGAAACACTCAGGTAAACAATCAAAATGCAGAAAAAGTATATGAATCTACATCATAACATCAGGCTTCAGTAAAATTTGTAACACATCTTATTTAGGGTGAGCTATTTGGCAGCTACTTTTTAACACTTGGCACTTAGGTAATATTTTACATTTTCTAATTAACAAAGCAAAAATAGCAAGGTGAAGTCATCCCACTGAAATCACATGTTGATGCAAACATTATAAAAATACCAGCCTGTGGAGTGGGGAAGAAAAGGATTGACAGTCCTTTTAAAAACAAACTGGTAAATGTTGATATTAAAGGCACTGTTTTTACTGGAACTGAACTATGAAATGACAGACAAAAAAGATAGTGGTATGCACACACCTCTCTAGCCAGCATGGTATATAGGTGGTTGTTCCAAGTCAAGGCTGTAAAAGGACTGGCATGACCTTTGGAAATCAATGAAGGAGGATGGGAGAAGTAATCAGGGCTGAGCGTTCATGAACAGGAGAAAAATTGTCTGTCTCCTCTGTGCTTCAGCAGCAATTTGTGAAGAGATACCACTTGAGCCGAGGGTTGAATTGCAAAAGAGGTTGCTGCAACAATGACGAGCTCTTAAATGCTGTGGTGTAGTGGTGGTGTGCTACGCTGTGTGGCCTACTGGGTGGTAACAGAGTTCAATCTATAAAGACCAGTTAAAATTGCCAAGAGGGACATAGTCACCTTAGCAGTAACATGTTTATATTATCTTTTCCTTATAGTAAGGGCTTGATTTTGTGCATGTTTGCTCATTAGACAAATTGGACAAAGATCTGAGTTAATCTCCCTTCTGCCTGGGCTCCTAATGTACTTGTACTACAGGGGATACCACAGGATGCTTGTTCCTACCAGCCGTGTGGTGAAGCATCCAGTTTCAGTCATGTAGTTGTGCCAGCACCAAAGTAGATGCTATGTGGAAATGCTTTAAGCCTCTGTTTTATGTTCAGGAGAGGAACCAGATAAGCCTGTCTGCAGTCCTGTATCCTCAGATGGAGAGACTAGAAAACACACTTTCATTTGTGAATCTGCTTTGATTGTCATGTGAGAAATTCACAACTTTTTTTTTTCTTTCTGTATATGTGCAGATCTGCATAATCTATGCTGGGTTTTTTGCTACTTAGCTGTCTCCTGTGAAGCAGAACTTGAAGGTGTTTGTAGTCAGACAGCTAACTATAAAACAGAAGGTGCAGCCACACCCTCTGGTTTTGAAATAATGTCCTATGTCATGCCAAGCAAGATTAAACTCAAGCTTGAACAGGAGATCTGCAGGTGGTAGGTGTTCCAGTTAACAGCACTGCCAGTGCTTCCTTTTCAGCTGAAAGACCGAGCATGTGTTGGAAGGGTCAGTGCTCCTGGCAGGACCATCCTCCAGTGGAGGTGTGCAAACAAGGTTTGATTATCTGCTCACTTTGGCAAGCAGGAGCAAAAAAAGAAAATTCCAGCTTAGAGGTTATATCATGGCTAATTAGAAAAAAAAATATTACTACTTCTCTAAATTCAGGGTAAGCTTTATTCAAGAAAGTCTTTTAATTCTGTAACAACCTTGTTCTTTATACAAGCTCATAATAGGTCCACCTGAGATCAAAGCTCCATGTGCTAAGGGTATTGTGCAAACACCCCACAAACAAATTACACTCTAAAGGTGAGTGACATATGACCTTCTGTCCCTTCTGATCCTAGGGATGTGAGGTGACTGACTCAAAATCACTCAGTGGGCCAATGGCACAGTTGATATAGGCACTCTTGCTTTGTAACCCAGTGCTTAAGCTACTGGCATCTGTGCTGAATACTATTGCTATGAACAGTGACTTTTCCTAAAGAGAAGGGTTTGATTTCCATAGTTTCAGAAGACTTGTGAAATCCTTCTTGGGGAGTAATGTGATTAAAATGAAACTGTGTTGGCAAACTGGAAACTTAGTCTCTTGAGTCATCAGTTGTGTAAATAAAGTACTCAGCTTGAAAGTTTTGGTCTATGTCTTTATCAAAACTATTTATAGCATTGTCATTGGTTTCTGCATCTAGATATGGTTAGATGGAAATTACTCTATTGCCATGCAATGTCAATTCAGCTGATCTGAGAACCCAGACTGGCTTTCTAATTCAGTGCTGGCACTAGTGATTCTGTTGTTGAAGTTCACGTGATCTGTGACGCAGAATGTGGGATCTTCAGGGATCCAGTGGAATTTTTTTGTTGTTGTTGACCAATGTGACTTCTGTGCCTGGTAGAATGGGGGTTCAACAGTGATCACACTCTATGGTGCTGCTGAAAGATTCTGATTATTAGATTTTGCAGTTTCTGCACCGAAAATCTTTCGGTCAGTGGATTCATGGGGAAAGGAGGAGAAGGTGCTAGTCCCTGTGTCAGAGTCCATGGAAACAGATGTTTGCTGTTTTTCTTCTCTTTTTAGAATGAACAGCAGTACTGTTAGACATCAAGTTTTTAAATGTAAACACTGAGTCAATCTGTATCTCTGCAGGGCAGAACTCTTCTCTTTGACCCATCAGTCATCAGTGTTAGGCTTATCTGGGTCTATGCTCTGTAACAGTGAGCTGGACCTGGAATGGTTAAGGTCATGTTACATGCTGCCATCATCTGAAATAAGTGCAGAGCTGAGATCTTAACCCCTTCAAGCTCTGCTTGCAGAGCAATGTTCTTTCTTAGCAGCAAAATAACTGATATGAGAAAGTATAATGCACACCTGGCTGTAAGCACTGGGACTAGAGGTAGAAACTGGGTTTCAGGAAAACACAGGCAATGGCATATCTACCTTATCTGAACCACATAAAGGTGGAAGTTCAGTTGGGTGGCTGGTTATTTTAGCATCTTACTGGGAGAGTTGCTCAGAGAAGAAGCTTTGGGGCCATCCCTTCTTCTACATTGCTCACTTCTGGGCCTGAATTACTTGACTTATGCTCAGCCATCCAGTTTCAGGCTGTTGTTATTAGTAACTCCCTCTGGGAAGGCCTTTCACTGCATGGACATTGTGCTCCAGCACTTATTGGAAGAAGCTTCGAGAACCCTTGGATGACCATAAAAACTATTGCCTAGGAAATTAGGCAGCTCTTCAGTAACTGGCTTGTCCTTTGATTATCTAGGTTTGTATTTGCCTTTGGGATCATGAATCCTAACTCCATAGCTGCCTCGCTAATGTGCAGGTAATGGTCCTTGATGCCTTGTATTTGTTTGGGGTTTTTCCCCCCTGCAGCTGCGTGGTGCATCTGGTAGCTTTTGAAGAGGCCAAATGGTGTTTGCAATTTAAGTGGTTTTTTCTTTTATCTTTGTAGATGCTGGCCAAAGCAAGTGTCGATTAGAGAGAGCTCAAGCACTGGAACAGGCAAAGAAGCCCCAGGAAGCAGTCTTCATCCCAGAATGTAATGAGGATGGATCATTCACGCAGGTAAAATTTCTATTGGCTTCCTTCAGGCAGGCTCCATGGTTGCTGCAGGAGATTCACTGTTAAGGCATGAGCCAAGTGATGATGGCAGCATGGGTGTGCACACTAACTCTCTCGGGTGGAAGTGTTGAAAGCTGGGGACTTGTTTAACCAACTCGAAGCTTTGATTTGGTTACCATACCTTGAAAGACACATATGTAAAGGCATCTGCCTCCAATGTAGTACAGAAACAAATGGCATCAAACTCCAGCATAGCACAGAAAAAAAACCAAGTGTATTTTCCCCTGAAGATGTGAGCTGCAAAGAGAGCTGTGGCTCATGCAGAACAGGGTGGACCAAGCTGCTTCTGCTGTTACCTGTGCTTCATATTTCACAGCTAAAAAGAGTGGTCTATTCAGCCTTTTCCCTCTGCAGGGTACTTGTTAGTGACAGACACCTCTTTCCTGTTCTGTGCCTTGTTGTGGTTTGGGGGTTTGGCAGGGAGGTGATGTGAGACTGCTTTGTTTGGGTTTTTGATTCTTCACTGTTCACTTGCTAGAACTAAATTGTGCTGGGATTTCAGACTCTTTCATAATGCTGTTTCTCTTCAGAAGCAATAATCTCAGGCAGGGGTAGCACAGGAGGATTATGGTTTGTTAGCCTTTAATATCTGTGAAAAATGAATAGTCAGTCCTGGTCACTGAGCATCCTATAGAAATAGGTGGACTGGGAGAAGTCCTACAGAATTCCAGAGAAGTTGAAGTAGTTACGGGGGGGGAAAACAAACAAACAAAAAACCCCACCAAAAACCTTCATGAAGCAGATTTTGACAGGAAGAGTAGTTTGCCGAGGCAGGGTAGTGTCCCAGTGCTAACTGAACTGGGTGTTAAAAATGGCTCATGCAGTTCCCTAACAGATAGGAGGGATATGCTGTCTGCTCAGTTTGGCATGCGTCTCAAAAGCCAAAATCCTGCAACCCTGATGACCTCTACTTTGTGAACTTAAGTACATCACACAACTTCTTTTGCCTTAGCTTCCCTATATCTAGCACTACTCTAGAGATCTTATGCCTCAGAGAAATTTTAGGATTCATTAGTTATTGTTTGTGAAATCTTTTGAAGGTTAAAAAAAAAAAATTCCAAAATATAATCAATATTGGATTCAAAAAGATGAGAGACAAAAAGCTTTGGGGTTGGTTCAAACACTTTGTGATGCCTGGGGGAAGAGGAGAAGAAAGATTTTTTTGTGATAACCTACCAAAAATTTTTATTTCCCCCCTCAGCCTTACCCTCCCATTATCTGGTGTGTGTGTGGGAGTGTTTTTGTTTTGTTTTTTTAATGGTGAAGTAGGAAAAATTTTATCCATCCTGCCAACTTTGCATACTTCTTTGGAGCAGCATCATATTTGTGTACAGCATGGACCATCTTGTGAAGGTGGGAGTAAGAGAAGGTGGCTGCAGTTTCTTGCAGTCTAACTACATTCTCAATTGTTGAAATTTGATTTTGTGTAGAGCTGCTCGGGTTATGTTGGCACTGGAGGGGAATACTTAAAACCTAGCACAGTGGGCCAACTAAGTGTTCCACGTTAAACTTTATAGTTCAAGAAAAAAGGAGGAAGGAAAGCTGACTTTCCAATGTCTCTGTCAGCTGTCCATCAACCTCTTGGAGACTAAAATAGGGGGTGCAGGTGAAATTTTTATCCTAATAAGCTGGACTGAGAGTGCAGTTGATAAACCAGTCTGAAACAAAACTTTTTTTAGAAGGCTGGTACTGGTGTCTGGATTGCTGAGCAGTTGCTGGGCCTCTTTCCTGTACATTCCCTGGCCAGCGTGTGTTGCCAGTGGAGGGGCAGCATGAAACTGCTTACAAAAATTGTGTGTTTTCAGCTGGCAGCCAAGCGATGCTTCACATTCTTCCTCTGTTCAGTCCTATCTGTGAACACTAAAATGTTGTTGTTTTACCTGGCATGATGAAGGAAGCTTCTGATCCCTTTGTAGCTGGAATTAACTGAAATTCATATCATTCCTTGGATTGTAAAAATACTCAATGTTCCACATACCTCAGGAGCCAGCTTCATCATTTATATTGCAGCATTTAAGGTCATTGTCCCTGCATAAGATGTGAATGAAACACAATGTCCGAGGAAGCTAACCAGTTTCAACATGCATTTGAGACAAATATTTCCTTTAGCTTCTGGTCCAAATTAATTAAACTTTGATTTTAAAAGGATATATAAAAATTAGAGTTTTGGTGAACAGTCTAAACAGCTTTTGCTTCCAGCAACTCATTAATAAATCTCATCTGGTGGAGGTGGTTTGGATACCGCATCTCTTGCGCAGAGAATTGGCACCCCTGGGTTCTGCTCTGAGGGGAAGCTGTATAGGCCAGTTCTTGAAGTCCCTGAGGCCTTGCTGAAGTCAGCTCTGAACTGTTAGTAGTTTATTCTGGTTCAGTACCCAGAGACTTGCTCCATCCAAACTCCAAATCTCGGTTGGGAAGTCCAAAACAGAGCAGCATCTCTCAAAGAAGTTTCTAGGAGAAATACCCACCATGGTCTTGAGGCGTCATCCCAACAAGAATCTAAGCAGATGCATATGCTTCAGGGTATACCCGGTATGCAGAGTTGGCTAGGGAAATTTTTTCAACAGCTTCCCCCATTCTATGTAACTGTTATTGGAGGAATATTTTGGGCAGAAGAAATTCTGATCAGAGGGGAGACCAAGATGCATGCATATATTTAAAATATAAAATGTCTTAATTGTTATAGCACTCACTCAAGATGTGGATGACTTGCTTTCAGGTGTTGAGCTGAGCCTCTTTTTTTGTAGATGTTCAGGCCCACATCATCATCCTTGCTATTAGACTTCAAAAGATCTGGGGTTTTGTCTAATTTATTGGGGGAAATTCTTTGAAAGCTTTGCAGGAGTGAAAAACACAAACAGTGCAGGTTTGGGAGCTGCATTTGGTAGTGGTAACTATGTGTTCCCAGAACCTGTTTGGTCTTAACCAGATGGAACTGTTGCTTTTGTGGTTTATCGTCCTCCTCTTGATTAGAAACTAAATTGCAGTCAATATGGGTCAACACTGAAAGCAGCACGAAGTGAGGCTGTGAGCTCAAGTCTGCCCTTTCCAGCTCCTGGAACTGCATGAAGTACAAAACTGTATAAATTTGAGGCTGGATCCACCGCTAACTGGATGAGGCTGTAGGGTCTTGAAGAGAACATAGCTACTCTGCTGTTCTGTGACCAGCAGCATGTGCTGCATGGGGTAGCAGCTGCAGAGGGAAGACCACTCTTGTCTTATCTCCTCCTGCTTCCCTGCAGGGCAGCTGGCTCTGAGGCCCAACAGTTAGGTGTGGTAATAAGGGTGAAGGGCCTGAAGGCAAAGACCTTGGCTTGCATTTAAACCCTGCATGAGAGAGACATCCTGTGTGTCTTAAACTTGTATAATCTATCGTTTTTCATTGTCTGTAAAATCTAGACCAAAAAGAATTGTTGTCAAAAATTCTATTGCTTGGATGCCCAGTTTGCCTAGACATGGCTAGTTATAATGGGTTTTGCGTACTGCACGAAGAGGAGCAGGCACTTGTCAATTCACTGGTTTTAGCAACTGTTTCTATGCACCACGTGTGCTGCTTCCTTTATTCTGGGAGTTTGTGTAATGCAAACATCTTATAAAATCCCTTTTTAGCAATCCTTACACATCTAAAAATGTGGCATGGATTTGCAGTATGGAAGAGGTGGTGATATTACAGGCGTGATGGGATGACTGTAAATGGGAGCAGACCTGATGAATTGCTCTGGAATTGCTATTTCTTTATATTTTAGTTTGTGTGGGGAATATTACTTCCTATAATGAAATCTTGCTGCACTTAGCCTACAGTAATGTAAGTACACAGATAAAATTTGAGTTATTCACAACATAATGCTTGTTTGATATGTGTAACTAGATTAATTGTATAAAACTGAGTTCACGTACTGTTGTGCAAAACTGGACATGACTAAAACCAGTTTCTGTTCCCAAGACTTGCTCTCTCCTTTTTGCTGTTATGCTGTATTTTGCATAAATGCCATTCCCTTTCCATGCTGCACTTAACCTGCTGTGATCTGTTCTTCATAAACAACAGGCTCTATTGGGTAATCTGCACACTTTCTTTTGCTGCCTAGTGCCATTGGGCTTGTTGCCATGGGCTGAGAGAGACTTGCATTCTTCATAGTTTTCCCCCAAGCGGTTTTTTAGAAAAGGTTGCTGAGGTTTTAAACGGGATCAGTTTCAGACAGATTAATATGAACATGAATAATGTTAACCCTGCTTTGGGGGTGTAGTCTTGTAGGGCTTTTTGTGGTGTGTTTTGCCATTTGCTGCCACCTTCCACTGTCTAGCTGTGGTTTCTTTTCCTTGCAAGTCTGCACACACGTGGCTGACAGCAAGTCTCCTTGGAGAGTTTGAGTTTAGGCTCTCAAACCTGCAGCTGCTGGTGCAGTTATTGAAGCAGCACTGAGATTTCTCTTAAAGCTAGCGCATCAGTCAAACATGTTGTCTCACAACAGGATCAGTGAGTGGGCTGACTTTGTCAGAGCAGTTTTCAGTTATCAGATAGCTTCCAGAGCACTCCCACATCTGGTAATACAAGTCTGTTTGGAAGGAGTGATCTATATTACGGTCCATAGCAATAGTTTCATTCTGTGCTATGCCAACGCGTGTACAAAGTACTGCTTTCTCCTAAGTCCCACAAACAGACCCCTTTCTAAAGCCATGGGGAACCCTCTCAGCCTTCAGTGTGACTTCATGATCCAAGTCTGTTCCTCTGCGTTGGCTAGTGTAGCACCGTGCTGGGCAGAATGACAAACTCATTTCTTAATGCAGCATGGTGCTGCAGGGCACTGTGTAGACATGTCCCGCATTCCCTGGATGCTGTCTATTATTTCATTATTCAGTGCTCATAGTCTAGCGATACTAAGCTCTCAAGGACTTAACCTCTCCTTTCAGAAGGAAAGAACAGTCTGTCTTGCTATATTAAAGAAGCTCTTCATAAAGAATCTGGGCTTTAATTATTAGATAGTTCTGGCTTTTTCTGTTAAGACATCACTTCTATAGAAGACTGTAGCTGGAGCTCTCTGAATACTGCTCTGCAGATTTGTTGGCTACTTACGCATTTGCTTTCTTCCTGCAGCTCTCATTGTGTTTCTCGTAAGGTAGCAACTTTGGTTATATATGGTGTTTCTTCGAAGTACCACCAGTCAAGAGAGCAAAGGAACAGATTCTTAAAGCAGGAATGGACATCCTTAAGGAAAGTAACAATGTGTGATCATTCTTAACTTTAAGGAGTCACATTCTGTGTCAGAAGCAGAGAGTATCTCTTGGGGATCCCTCTTCTAAGCTAAAAATGGTATCTGTGCCAGAGTGTGTGTTGGGAGTGCCCTTGACCATGGCTAAGATTTTTTTTTTTGCCACAAATAACTTATTTCCCTGGTTATATGAATAGTGAAACTCCTGTGGAGCAAACATTTCTTGAAAGATGCATAGACTTGAGGGAGGTGGCTGCTGCATAAAGCCCTGGTGGGAATATTTGTCTGCACAACATCATTTGGGAAGAATTAAATGTGAGCAGGGAACAGAAAAAGTGACAAAAATTATTTGAGGGGTGGTAGTCCCAAAGAAACTCAAACTTGACATGCAGACTGATTCATAGCTCCCTAAAATTGTCTGTAAAGGCAAGGCAGGCTTCTGACAATAGTTAGCTGACTCTTAATCTAGCAGAAAGTATGACAAGATCCAGGGTCCAAGCAGTACAGCAAGACATTTAAACCAGAACAGAGGCATCACCGCTTACAGTAGAATAAATAGTCATCAGACCAGAATACTGATTATGTGCTGCTAACTTGGGTTCAGAGGACTTTCTAGATGAGCCTCAATGGCTCGAACAAAGGAAAGGCTTGATTAAAGAATTGCTGTGTGACACTGCAGCTTCTGCTGTCTGGGTCAGACCAGATGATCTACTGGCTTGGAAAACTTATTTAACTGTTTTTACAGTATTTACAAGGAGCACTTGAGTGCAGCGAGGGTTTGGAGCCCTGCCTTGTGCTGTGAGTGCGGTCAGTAGCTCTGCTGCATGCCCTCAGCAGTGCCATTCAAAAACTGGATGTGTGTTTTATCTTCTCTCATAAAAGTATTGCTCTGAATGCAGAAGGAATGTTTTTCTTCCCTTCTCTCTGCCCTCCATTCTGGAAGGAGAAATATTTGTCTGATCTGCAATGGGACAGGAGTCAGTTACCAAACTCTGCATCTGAACAGCAGTGAAAGGCTAGTCTGAGTGTTGCTGTTCTGTGCTCAGCCCAGTGCTTGTCCAAGGTGCTCTCAAGCCTCTTAGAGCAAACTTCTGCTTTCTATAACTCTATAGAGACTGGTTTCAGCCATCACAGAATTACTGCTTTGCCCCTGTTTTCTCCCTCATAGATGCGCATGCAATTTCTCTTCCATTTCCAGCTTCTCTTTTGGAAACAACCCCTTGATCCTCCTTTGTCAAATGGCTGTAAAGGGGTGCTGCTGCTTGCTTATTGAGAAGCTTTGGAATGCTTGGGAATCTGATTCTGGCACTGCCAGTGAGATACTGAAGAAACTCGAACAGTGGTTTCTTTTTCCCTTAGGAAATTAAGAGGCTGTGGAGTCTGTCAGTGACCGTAGTTTTAATGTTTTCATATTGTAATGAACTTGAGAGCAGGATGTTCATTCATGGTGGCTAGTACATTAGCTGCTAGAGGGGGCGAGTAGAGGATCTGCTGCTACACTATTAATGTGGGTAATGGTGGCAGAGCAATACTTGTTGGGTTTGTTTCGCGCTTTTTCGTCCTTCAGTTGAGGCACGGTTGAGCTGGCATATATCTCACCCTTGAAAAATAGGAACAGTGTCCTCCTGCATGATCAGGGATTCAGGTGCTTGCAGGGCTAATGCTGCTAATTGCAGGTTTTATTTCTGATTCCCTATTATGTAACTTAAACCTGTCCAACAGCTGAACATTTTATGTAAATTTGAGATGTCAAACTCTGTCATGTGCCTTTCCAGCAGTAATGAGCATTCCGTAGCTGCACCTTGGTTAGCAATCAAGTTTATTTTGTATATAAAATTGATAAGGTGTTTTCTATGACACAGTACTTAGCTTTTGAAGACTGTGAGCCAAAAAGTCAAACACACTTCTTCTAACATGTATTTTGGTAGTAGTGCCAAATTAACTCAGTAACTGAAGATTAGATCTATGCAGTAAACAGGTGTCACTTTTACATGGTTACTCTTCTGATTATAACAGCGTTTAAAAATCTTGCTACTATAGGAGTAGAATGAGGTTAAATTTAAAGTAGAAGATTTAAATGGAATTTAGAAACAAAACCTCAAACCTAAGATAAGTGGAAACTCATTGGAAAAAATTAAAGTAAAAACTTGAATTTTTAAGATTCCTTACTATAGGTGTTCCGGAATAGCTGACACTTTTTACAAAGTTTGTGTTTATATACAGTGCTTAGAAATGGTATTGGGTCAGCTATCATCTTTACACTTTTTCAATGCCATACCAGTGCTATGTAACTGATGAAAAGTACACCAGGTTTTTTTTCCCCGAACCCTTAAGCTGCAAACTGCAGGCCAGTTATTATGATGCTTAAATATGCTGAGACCTGGTCAGGTATCATGGTGAAAGGTAGCATCTCTCAACATGAAGACATTCAGGAAAGCCAACTGCAGTGATTTTTGAGGAGGTTGAATTGTCTTTTCTTTCAGGGTAGTTGTCTGAATAAGGGCTGAGACTTCATTGCTGCTATTATCTGTAGTAGGAAAGTCCTTTGGTGCTGTATTATAACACGTGGTGGTTGTGAAAGTGCTGTCAATCTGAATTTGGTTTTTTTAATGGTGGCAGGGAGAAAAAAGGGTCACAGGATACCAGTCCAAAGACCAGCCTTCACTAGCTTAATTACAAAATTATTTTGCTTTTATGGATGTAATGTATTGGCTTGCATAAATGAATGTATGTAATTGGTAGCTCTCCATTGAGATGAGTTGCATAACATGTTGTTAGTTAATGCAGCTGTCCTAAATTTATGTCAATACACTTTTTGGACTCCTCTGCCATGTAGTTTATTTTCTGAAGGCTTGGCTGAAGGACTATCAAGGCACTAACATTGGAATTTTTTAAATGCTGGGTACACTGGATTTCTTCTGTAATGTAACATGGAGTGGTCTTGCCCTACGAATTCAAGACCCTATCCTGGAATTTGGCTTCATCTCTGGGTAAGATTCTTACAATTAATGCTCAGATGTAAAGACAGCTTCTTGTGCTGTTGGGAATGCAGTAATGTGTGTGTGTCATCAGCAGAGATAAACACTAAACACAGAAACCCAAGCAGTTCCATCACGCTTGTTTTGAATATGCAATTGATTAGATTGAACAATAAGAAATATTTTGCAACTTGATTATTGCTAATTATATTCATAGTGCTTTTGAGCAATTTGCAATCAATTTTGTGATATATTGAGAGAATAAAAATGAAAGTGTGAAGATAGCAGTGACAGTGACTTTAGTGACATGAGTACATGAGATTATTGTTCATTTTGGCTGCTAAAAGTTAATTTGCTTGAGGCAAAATGATTGCTTTGCACTTTAGTAAAACCCAAGATAAACACTGGTACCATGTGATAATTGCTCTTAGATCATGTTTTATGTGATACTCAAAGCCTTTAAAAAAGACTGTTGTTAAGTCTGTGAACAAACTCTGCTACCTTAGGGAATCGGAGCCAGCTGTCAGCAAGGGGGAATGACTGTTCTAGCTCTGAAGGATCCCTAACGAAGGGAATGGCACAAACACCCCATCACTCTTCTGTATGGAGAGGACTGGAATGGGAAATTGGCTTCAGTGAACTTGCAGGAAAAAAAAAAGAGAGCATGGACAGAATTCAATTTACAAGTAAAATAAAAAGGCAGTTTCTGAAGTGATCTCATTTCATGGCTTTTTTCAGAAATGGATTGAGGGAGCCATGATCTCTAGCTTATAGTAATGTAGGCATTTCTATACCATTTCAAGGTGCTGGAAGTACTGATGTGCACACTCAACCACAACTGAAAGTGTGGCTTGAATTCTAGAAAGAATCTTGGAAACTGTTAGTATTTACACAGATGACTGTATGATGATCATTTATTTGTGTCTCGAGGGAAGGCAAAAGGCATCCTGAACTTCATCCAAATGCTTGATTGCTCTGTGAAAGCTGGGGCACAGGCTGTAATTAGATTTATTAAATTGGATGAAACTGCCACTGAACTAATATCTGCATAGATATTACTCGGAACAGTCTGCTAGATCAGGATTTATCTATTCTCACTTTAGAATTCCACATCTGAACTAGTGGTGGAGGAAGGAACTGGGCAACTCTAGATGTTCAGTTCAGCTTTAAAGTTAAGCAAGATGAATCTTATGCTGTGTACCTTTTGGCTCATTAGAGCCTTCATCAAATGTTCTTAAGTCCTTGTCAATACATGAAGAGCATGTTGGATCTTGCTCCTACTGCCTAGGTTGACATAGTAACGGGAACTAGCTTAATCTGCCTGGAGAGGGTTTGTTATCATAACAAATCAGTGTTGCATTTTTCCAGCCATGTTTACTGAATGAAATGCTCTTGAAATGCTCACAGAAAGCTGTTCTCAAGCAGTGACTGTGGAATTGGGCCAGGGTGGCCTTTCCTCATCCCAGCAGTGGGACAACTATGTGATAGTAAATAGTAAATGAGATTTAGCAGAGGGTGGTGTGAGCTGGGACACAACTGCTGTATTCCCAAACTGTAGTGTTCTCAGCTAACTACTTGTAACTTCTTTTGCCTCTTGAATTGCAGCTAAAGGAGTTGGAGTAGGAGAAATTACCTTTCTTTGGGGAGGGAGGTGAGGGGAGAAAGAAAAGTTAACGATATCAAAGGTACTTTTCTGTGTGACCTCCTCACTCTGAAGCATGTGTTTGTGATGTGTCTGGGTTGGGACTTCCATTAAGATGCTGGATTATAATAAAAGTCATGGGTGATAGTGAGAAATGAAATGCCTGCTCTTTGTTTTATCAAACAGGTGCAGTGCCATACCTACACTGGATACTGCTGGTGTGTGACACCTGATGGCAAGCCTATTAGCGGCTCTTCTGTACAGAACAAAACTCCTGTATGTTCAGGTACTGTGGGAGTGGCTTCAACAAATACTAATTTGATAACCAAAGGGTTGGGGAGAACGCATCCTGTTCAGAGCGCTTGATCTTTTCAGGTGACTTAGACAGTTTACCCAATTTAACACCGCAGCTGTGCCTGTACCTCCCTGTGTGCTTGCTGGCATTTGGAAGCTGTAAGGGAGCTTGGACTGTGGCACATCCACCCTGCAGTTAGGGTACAGACCCTCCTGCAAGGCTCACTGAGAAAAGACACTAAGGTAACAGCCTGTGGTAGCCAAGGCAATTGGTGTACACAGCAACACTGCAGCAAATGCAGAGATTCCTATAGCAGCTGGGATAACTTTTTTCTGTGAGCTGTATTTTAAAGAAGTGGTTCTTGGGCTGCATTGAGTGGGCGATGGAGTCATTTTGCCTGCAGAGTGATGTCAGTTATAAGTTTCCTAAGGTGGTTCTGAGAAACTGGTAGTTGTTGACTACTAGCCTCCAAATCTGGGCTCCTGCTGTTATAATGGATTTGAGTCTTCTGATCATGTTGCTCAGTTCCAGGATCCCCATGTGTGTCATAGGGCTGGACAGCACTGGGCTTGCACCACAGTGTGCAAGAGGGAGGTCCAGAGCCAGGCTGTTACTCATGGGTTTATTAAGTGACATGCTTTTGGGCTCTCAGCCTGACACTCTGGGCTCTGTTGCCCTATGGTTTACTGGGCCCAGATCAATCATTTTCTGTGCTTAAAACAGAATGATGATGATTGTTTTTTCTCCCGCTATTCAATATGGCAGCCCGTGGCTCAAATGGGATGAGATTGGGATCTGGGTTTTCATATGGCCCTGCAGTGTTTGCCCTTTAGATGCGAGCATGACAGCAGTCAAACTTGGGTTTTTTAATCCTTCTCACCTTTTTCAGTGTCCTCTTGGCTGTAGGGTGCTTTGTGGTAATAAGCAGAGTGACTTGCATGAGGGTTTGATTTGAGTGGGAGAACTGTCTGGGAACCAGTGAGTCAATGTAACTTGAGGGCATGCTTGGTGTTTCACAGGTACATGGAAAGAAAATAAGGTTAATATCCTGGTTTTGTGTAAGGTGAATTGCTACAGTAGTTTGGCTTAAACCTTAGAATATGACTTCCTTCCACCATTTCCAGTATATAGCTTTGGAAGGGCATGTTTTAGAGTTTTGCTGATCTGTTCATTTAGCTTTGAGCTGTTCCTAAAATTGTGTTGCCAGGAAAGTAAATTCATGGTGTATTGTAGGACACATGGATGTTAGGCCAATGATGAATAATATTAGGTATGTGCTTCCTACCTGTAATTCAGCAATAGATTTGTGGTGAACTGATCTGCAAGTGAAAGTGCCTGGGCAATAGAGTTTACATTTAGAGTTTGTCTTGTCCAGATGCTTGGCCCTGTCAGAGCCGCCTCCTTTGGAGCTGACTTTTGATCCCTGTTTCCTGAAGTAATCACTGGAACTGTTTAGTAATGGTGCACAGAAGAATCAGTTTCCAGGGAATAAAGCTATTAAAAAAAAAAAAAAAGGCTTGTCATAGATTTTTTTAATACACTTTGGTAATGGATTTGTTCAAAAAGCTTTTATTATCAGTTCAAGTTTTAGTGGAAAACAGTGTGATGAAGCACTAAAGCAAACTGCAGAAATAAGTGTAGAATCATATATTGTATGAAGATCTAATTTATATTAAAAACCCCAAGATGTGTTGTATTCAAATACATGCTGGATCTTATTCATCTCCCTTTTCAAACAGCTGGGGATGTTCAGGGGATGGTTGAAATCCATTTTCTGCAAATTGTCCCACTTAAATCCCTTTCCTTTAGAATACTGCCCCTTGCATTCCCTGCACACTCGCCCCACCTGTTTTTGATTTGTTCTTCCTGACACTTGCAAATGAAAGAAATGACTCTTACTGATCTTTCCTTCTTGCCCTTGGATTTATTCCAGGTTTCTTACTAGCACACTGCTCTGAGCTCTTTCAAATCACTGGATCCAGCTACTAAAGATTTCTTGTTTGCCCTCATCCTGATTTAACATCTTAACGCATAAAACTTCCTTATGCTATCCCAGTTGGTTGAAGCCACAGGCTCTCTGAATCTGAAACTGAGCTGTTGGCAAGTAAAGCCAACGCTTTGTGGATTGAGATATTGACTGTATTGATGTGAAATTATATGTTCTGTGCGATCATGCCACATTTAAATAGATGTCTTTTTCTTCCCCTTTAGGTTCTGTAACTGATAAACCATCAAGCCAGGGTAATTCAGGAAGGAAAGGTGAGTGGAGTCCTGTGCTTCAGCAACTTGTTTTATAATAGCAGCTGCCCAGTCAAGGCCCTCGAGATAATTCAGAACCTGGGTACTTAACCAGCTTGGTGTGCAGGAGGCTTATGTACCTTTAGACATCCCCCTTCAGTAGGAGGAATAAGATGACAGTCTGTTCGTGCACCACCCTGTGGAGCAGAAAACGATGCTCTCTGCTCATCAGCTGAGATGTAGTACATGAAAGCAGAGTTCACCTTGTACTTGTTCACCTTGAAGCTTACTGAGAGTTTCTCAGTAAAATCCCTAGAGGTTAGGAAGGCTATCAATATGACTAGTAGACTGGGAGTCAGGAGTGCCAATGTCATGGTTGTGGCTTTATATGCATTGAAAGGTGAGGGTTTTAACAGAGCATAAAACCCTCTGGCCAGCTGGAGCAGTGCTGGATTCAACCCTAGCTGTGCTTGGAAACCTCACTCTCTTGTGCATTGGCCCTCCTTTACACTCCTTTCTTCAGTCTTGTCTTTCCTGAGCAAGGCATTAGATGAGTTGTTGTTCTCCTCCTGTGTGTATTCATAGCCCTTCTGTGTCCTCTGATTTGCATTCATTGAAATAGTCTAGGGAGGGGTGACCACTGAAGGGTACAGCGATGACTCAGTCAAGTTTGTCTTTAGGCATTCTCCACATGCTGATTTTCAGCCCTTCACCCTCTACCCCCCCATTCAGAGTCAACTTTTGAGTTTGTCTCCTTACTACAGGAAAACAGTGTTGAATGCATCCTTATTCTGCTGGTGAGGATAAAGGCTATTTCCTTGGAGAAGTTCCTGTTTTGATATCTGAAGCAGGATTTTTACTGTTAATTCTCTAAACCAATTATTCCTGACACTTCAAAATGCAGGAAAGGCCTTCCTTAATGCCAACGTTTTAATTTGAAGAACATCATCTATGCTGGGACTGTCAGTCCAGTCCTGAAAGCACTTGATAGGAATGATGGATTACTATGTTCAGAGCAGTGATGCACTTTGAGCATATCTGCTCTCCAGTCTATTGGTTGTGTATAGTAGCTTACGAAAAAGTAGGGAGAAGAAAGATGCAAGGAAAACTACTTAAAGACTGAAAGCTGAAGCCTGCTCCTTATTTTAGATAAGGATATGTCTCTAAACCTGTAATTACGTGTTAATGTATAATTGGCACCTGAATACATTCTGTTAATGCAATCATTGCTAGTCTAGCTGAAGTACAAGCAAATCGAGTAGCTCTTGAAATCTGCATTATTTTTGAGGGGGAATTGTTTGTAGGCTTCCTACCTGAGTAGTCCTGGTCTGTTCTTCTAGAATTGGAAGCAGCTGATTTCATAAGAAAGAAGAGCAAAGAGGGAAAACATCTGAACTTGTTTTTCCTACTTCACTCCCTTTATTAACTCAGAGGTTGGAACATGCAAAACAAGAGAACTGTAAATGGAATTAATTAATCTAAAATTTGTAATATAAATTGATTCTCCTTGGTGCTGCCTGTGGCATCCTAGTTCAAGAATGGTACACTTGGTCACGTGGCTGCAGAAACATCTTATGCAGTAGCTGTCAAGAAAAGGAAAATGTTTCCCTTTGAGCCAGCATGCTTCAAGCAATCATGTAAACTTTGTCCCCTCCAGTTCTGAATCTGTTCATATTTGTTGGAAGCTCCTGCACAAACCACTTTGGCCTTTCTCCGTGATGTTAGAAAAACACTTGTGAGCAATTATTAAATAGGTCTTTTAAGATCAAGAGGGCTTTTAGAAGCCGAAATAATTTTGTTTAAAATCTGATGGACTTAGCATTACATTTTTGGCTAGTGATGATCTATGAATGAATTTGGCTTGCTTATCAGTGTTTTTTCTTAAGTTACCTTGAGTGAAAATTCCAGTATTGGGACCTGTTGTAAGGAAGTTGGAGCCAAGAACAGCCTAGTTTCATTGAAGCAAGGTGGTCACTGGAGCTCTGGCTTCTCTGAAGACTGGTGGCTAGCCAGCATGCATTTAACTGTCTATTCTAGCTGAGCGTTGAGACTCTTTCTACAAAGATTGCTCTTTGCAAGAAGACAGAAAGGGCAGGATGAGGAGGGGTCCAACAGGAACTGGGTCAGTGATGATCTTCTGTTGTAGAGGCACATCTTGGAAACTTCTGACATCACTTTGGGCAACTGCCATCTGTTTTGGGAGCTTTTGGACTTTTCCCACTGCACAGCAGACTCCTCTCTCCATCCCTGGATGAGGGTCTCTGGCACAGAATAGGCACTCTAAGGAGGAAAAGGAATAGCTAAGACTCTCAAGTTATTTCTTTTGTCCCATTCATACAGGAATGTAAAATATGGAGCTAATAAGCTTTGTGTGATGCTGGTGCCCTTCAAGTCTTCAGGGCAAATGTTTTTTTTTTTTTTTTTTTTTTGTATGGAGGCTGCTGTGCCTTAGAAACAGTGCAGATGGGTAGGCTTAAGCTGTTGGTAATTAATGAAAAGGAAGACTTTACTAGCATATTAGCTGTCCTTTAGAAGAGACAAATGAATGTTGGAATGAGAAAAGGGCTGGCTATTGATATTCACTCTCTTTCTCCAAATGTTTTGGCCTCTTTTCCATCTTGTTTAGCCCTAATTTCTGTGGGTCAATTGGTATGAGAGAGTCACCAGAAGATGTGAGGTAACATGCAATTCCACTCAGAGGCTCTTTCAGTACTGATGAAAAGAAAATGAAATGGCTTTATAGTCACATGCCTTGGCATGTAGTTCCAGAAGTGGCTCTGTGGAGCTTTCTGCAGAGAACAGGCAAGGGTGCTGGCAAGAAATCCTTTTTATTTTTAAACCCCATGCTCTGGTTGTCCATGTTTACATTGCTGCTATTGCTCTATGATGCAATGCCAGTTACTCATACAATTTGCCCTGTAAGGTAATTTAAATCAAATTAAATTGGCACTGAACTTAAAACTTTAAAATAGAATGTATTGATTTGTTCTGTGTCTGAGACGTGCTCTGTTGCTGGAAGGCAGAGCAGACCCAGGCCTGAGGAGATGGAGGCATGTTTGTATGAGGTAGAATGGAAACCCAGGTTTTCCAGGACGTGCTTGGTGTGTGAACTTTGCAGCTTAGACACTTACCACTGTTCTTTCTATGCTGAATTCAGCCTGCAAGTGAAGAACAAGTTTCCAGGACCTTTGTCAGGGAACACAGTTATTCTTGGGTGGGATTAGGATATCCAGAACCTGCAGATTTCTCTTGCTGTCTGTTCCTTATTCCAACTTGTTCCTTGTACAATCCTTTCTTGTAAGGAGCTTCTTGCACTAATTTACTCCAGTTGCTGCTTAGTTTGAAAGGCCTGAGAGACTTGGAAGATGCACGCTGTCCCCTCCAGGGCTGGATCTCCCCCTCTCTCCCACTGGGAGGTTCTTAATGTTTTAAGAAGCAGTGAAAGGCATCCTTGGAGCCAACATGACTGGATTTCTTCCCTGCCTAAAGAATGCAGAAAGTTCCTTTCCAGCCAAAGGGAAATTGTGCCACACATTTGAAACAAAACAAGCAAACATGAAACAAAACAAAACTCTTTCTTTATCTGAGGAATGCTGGGGCTTTAGGGAGCTCAAAGCTACAGATTTGACATATTGCAGCCCTGAGTAGTGTCTTTTGCAAGCAGTTTTTAAAGTAGGCTGGTCAGGAGACGGAGATATGTAAAAAACAGTCATGTCATGGCTTATCTCTTCCATAAAGTCACTTGGTCTTCCTTATTAAAACTGGAAACTGAGTGAATTAAAAGTGGAGAGATTGGGAATGAGTGAAGAAGAAAAAAACTGAAGTGGGGATACTGGTTTGTTAGTGGTAGTTAACTGTTCTGGACACTGAGAGGTGTTGATACCATTTTTAAATCAACTGAGTGAAGGAAATAGGAAAGGAAGCTTGGTTCTATAACCTGGGATTAAAAGATGATGCAAGTAGAGGGTAAATATGGGCTGGATAAACTGTCAGTGTCAGTCATGAATCTTGAGTGGTATGAACTCCCTTTTTCTTTCATGAAGTTTCTTGCAGTGCATAAAGTTTCAGGCCTGCTTTCACTTGCTCTTGTTTTCCTCTTGCAAAAGCTGGCAATAGTATCTGCAGTTCCCGAACCTGGGGCAGGTACAGTGATGTTGGTGAAATGTAAGTTCTGATGGCCCCACAGAAAGCAAAGCCTGAGCTGAGCTCGTTTTACATTTACAATCCTTACGTGCAGACATGACTCTTGTATGGAGTTATGAAAAACTTTGCCCAATGAGTTTGCAGCCTACAAGAAAACACTGAAGCAATTTGAGGAACTTAAGATGAACAACTTAAAATTCCTGTCAATTAAACATCTAGAATTGGGTTCCTTTTTGTGGGTTTAATTGTGAGACATGGTCTTAAAGGCAGGCTTCATTGCAGGGAAATTCTCTACTGCAATTGTGGGCAAGTTGGCCCATTCTGTGGCTCTCTTCCTGCTGGTTTCCAAGAGTCTTACCTCTAGAAAATGTTAATGGCCTCATTGTGCAGCCAGTAGACTGAGCAATTTGAATCTGTAATGAGCCATTAGTCTGAGTCAGTAATTAGACTAAGCAGTAAAGGGTGAATGCTCTCTTCAGGCCAACCCAAGTGGAGGACAGCTTGTGCTGATGTAAATAAATGGAATTGCTTGTACATGGAGACCTGGAAGCTTTGTCTGCTGGTGGTAAGAAGTCAGGTGCAGCTGGCACTAATTCACCTGCTGTCTGCTTGCAGGGAGGGGAGCACGCTGCCTCCACAGAGGTTAGTATGTCTCAGAAGACAGATAATATCTTGAGAAAAATGTCAAGTTGAAATGTGACCAAAACCTGATAATGCGACTTTGGTTTTTACCTTCTCCAGTTCTTTCTGGATTCAAGCGGGTACTGACCAAATCTGCAACAGACCTGTGCTATTACACAAACCAAGCTTTGAGTGCCCAATTATTCCTGCCTCTCCACCCTCATAAATACTGAGAAAATGCTTTGTGGTGTCTTTAGCAGCTTGTGGAGGATACAGAAAAGATATAGCGAAATATTGTATGGCCTTCATCAGTAAGGTGAAGGAAATACCAAGTTTACTGGGGCAGTATGAAGTCAAGTGATGGTTCTAGCTGGTGAACACCATCTTAGGATGAATTTATTGCAGAACATTTGCAGGTACAAAGTCTGCAGTACTACACAAACAATTCTTCTGGATCCCTTATGTTACATATTTATTTTCAAATAAATAATATATACTAGTTTGTAAGTCTGGATGAAGGAGAATTTTCATGCAAAAATTGCTTTCTGGACTGAGTAACTTTGTCATGTAATATTCCTAGACCAGGGCTGACATGTTTGTCAGGTCTTTTCTGGGGAAAATACACAGGTGTACACAAAGCATGTGCACGCAATTTGATGCTTCTGGACAGAGCTGTATGTGTAGTGATGTGGAAGGTCAGGCGGCGCTATGCATATATAAATCTGCTTCCTAAAAGCAGCAGATTTGCTGTATGTGTGCGACGTGGATGCTGCTCAAGTCCTTTGGATGTGCAAAAGCTTGATTTGTCCTACCATGCACTGATGGTGACAGTTTCTCAGTCTACCC